>NC_132880.1:1694055-1728421 GCF_030463535.1 Salminus brasiliensis
CGCCTCCTCCCCGACGCCTCATTTCAATGCATGAATACTGACGAGCCGAAGCCGAGGCGTGTCAGACCTTTTTTAATACAAGAGCGTTAAAAAAAGGAACGGCTCAAAGCTGGAGATTCGAGGGAAAACCTATTAAAGTGCTAATAAAATTGCAAATGGCAGGTCTCTGTGTTTTTCTCAGTGTGAGGGTTCGGGCTTTTCTTTACAGCAGGAGAGATGGCAACTGACTCTCGATTTTTTTTTCCACACACACACACACACTTATACACACACACACACACACATGCTGGGCTTGCAAAGAGAGAATAGCACAATCCTCCACTCCCCTGCTGAGACAGAGAAATACTCAGTCAGATCCATTACGTTCCATTACGGAGAGAAATGACAGGCATGCACTGCAGGGTCTGCAGGGTAGAGCTGATCCAGGATCAGTCACAGTGACAGGAGGACAGGGGGCCGCACCTGTAGATACACTTACCACCACTATCCATCACCAGCTATCCGGTAAGTTATATTAATATCTGTATAATCTAGTGATTAGTTTGACGATGAATCCTCCTGTATTTATGTCTTTAATGGGGCCTCGCTCAATAGAGATCTGCTGATATGGATTGGGCGTTTTGTAGTAATGGGGACATCTGAAGTGACGGGGGTGGGGGTGGGGGTTAAACAGTAAATGCTGAACTGAAATGGTATCTTAGGTGGTATGTTTGTGAGTAAAAACAGTACTGTCCAGATCGTCGCTGTTCAACAAAAACCTTGCTATTAAAATGCCAACTTTACAGGAGAGAGAGAAAACCTTCTTACCTCAGTGGAAGTCAATGGAAAGCGTTTCTATTGGTCCAATCTTTGGGAAATTTGCAACGTAAAGGACTCAAATACACCAACACAGAACCCAAACACTGATCAAATACACCAACACAGTCAGAACAAACACCACAACACAGTCAGAACCCAAACACTGATCAAATACACCAACACAGAACCCAAACACTGATCAAATACACCAACACAGTCAGAACCCAAACACCACAACACAGTCAGAACCCAAACACTGATCAAATACACCAACACAGAACCCAAACACTGATCAAATACACCAACACAGTCAGAACCCAAACACCACAACACAGTCAGAACCCAAACACTGATCAAATACACCAACACAGTCAGAACCCAAACACTGATCAAATACACCAACACAGTCAGAACCCAATCACTGATCAAATACACCAACACAGTCAGAACCCAATCACTGATCAAATACACCAACACAGTCAGAACCCAAACACTGATCAAATACACCCACACAGTCAGAACCCAATCACTGATCAAATACACCAACATAGTCAGAACCCAAACACTGATCAAATACACCAACATAGTCAGAACCCAAACACTGATCAAATACACCAACACAGTCAGAACCCAATCACTGATCAAATACACCAACATAGTCAGAACCCAAACACTGATCAAATACACCAACACAGTCAGAACCCAATCACTGATCAAATACACCAACACAGTCAGAACCCAATCACTGATCAAATACACCAACACAGTCAGAACCCAAACACTGATCAAATACACCCACACAGTCAGAACCCAATCACTGATCAAATACACCAACATAGTCAGAACCCAAACACTGATCAAATACACCAACATAGTCAGAACCCAAACACTGATCAAATACACCAACACAGTCAGAACCCAATCACTGATCAAATACACCAACATAGTCAGAACCCAAACACTGATCAAATACACCAACACAGTCAGAACCCAATCACTGATCAAATACACCAACACAGTCAGAACCCAATCACTGATCAAATACACCAACACAGTCAGAACCCAATCACTGATCAAATACACCAACACAGTCAGAACCCAAACACTGATCAAATACACCAACATAGTCAGAACCCAAACACTGATCAAATACACCAACACAGTCAGAATAAACACCACAACACAGTCAGAACCCAATCACTGATCAAATACACCAACACAGTCAGAACCCAATCACTGATCAAATACACCAACACAGTCAGAACAAACACCACAACACAGTCAGAACCCAATCACTGATCAAATACACCAACATAGTCAGAACCCAAACACTGATCAAATACACCAACACAGTCAGAACCCAATCACTGATCAAATACACCAACACAGTCAGAACCCAATCACTGATCAAATACACCAACACAGTCAGAACCCAAACACTGATCAAATACACCAACACAGTCAGAACCCAATCACTGATCAAATACACCAACACAGTCAGAACCCAATCACTGATCAAATACACCAACACAGTCAGAACCCAAACACTGATCAAATACACCAACATAGTCAGAACCCAAACACTGATCAAATACACCAACACAGTCAGAACCCAATCACTGATCAAATACACCAACACAGTCAGACCCCAAACACTGATCAAATACACCAACACAGTCAGAACCCAATCACTGATCAAATACACCAACACAGTCAGAATAAACACCACAACACAGTCAGAACCCAATCACTGATCAAATACACCAACACAGTCAGAACCCAAACACTGATCAAATACACCAACACAGTCAGAACCCAAACACTGATCAAATACACCAACATAGTCAGAACCCAAACACTGATCAAATACACCAACACAGTCAGAATAAACACCACAACACAGTCAGAACCCAATCACTGATCAAATACACCAACACAGTCAGAATAAACACCACAACACAGTCAGAACCCAATCACTGATCAAATACACCAACATAGTCAGAACCCAAACACTGATCAAATACACCAACACAGTCAGAATAAACACCACAACACAGTCAGAACCCAATCACTGATCAAATACACCAACACAGTCAGAACCCAATCACTGATCAAATACACCAACACAGTCAGAACAAACACCACAACACAGTCAGAACCCAATCACTGATCAAATACACCAACATAGTCAGAACCCAAACACTGATCAAATACACCAACACAGTCAGAACCCAAACACTGATCAAATACACCAACACAGTCAGAACCCAAACACTGATCAAATACACCAACATAGTCAGAACCCAAACACTGATCAAATACACCAACACAGTCAGAATAAACACCACAACACAGTCAGAACCCAATCACTGATCAAATACACCAACACAGTCAGAATAAACACCACAACACAGTCAGAACCCAATCACTGATCAAATACACCAACATAGTCAGAACCCAAACACTGATCAAATACACCAACACAGTCAGAATAAACACCACAACACAGTCAGAACCCAATCACTGATCAAATACACCAACACAGTCAGAACCCAATCACTGATCAAATACACCAACACAGTCAGAACAAACACCACAACACAGTCAGAACCCAATCACTGATCAAATACACCAACACAGTCAGAACCCAATCACTGATCAAATACACCAACACAGTCAGAACCCAATCACTGATCAAATACACCAACACAGTCAGAACCCAATCACTGCCCTGAGTGCAGAACCTGATATGGATTGGGTTATATGTAGTGATGGGGACGTCTGAATATACTCTATAAGGGCAGGTCTGAGATCAGAAAGAGAGCAAGAGAGAGAGAGAGAGAAAAGCCATCTCACTCGACCACCGGTTGCAGAAAGGTCTTTCAGCCGTTAGAGTGAACGGGATGAACGACATACGTGCTTAGGCCCGTGTGTGTGTGTGTGTCAATGAACATGTGTGTGTTTCTGGGCACGCTGGGTTGCTCGAGTGTGTGTGCTGTGACCCACTGAAGGTCGTTGTTGAGCTGAGTCATAAAAGTTTATGAGGCTGTGATATGTCTATATGAAGGACTGAGGTTAGTGGTTAACACTCCCCTTATATTTAAGTGTGCGTGTATGTGTGTGTGTGTGGCAGTGTGTGCGCAGTGAATACATTCCTCTCTTACTTAAGGTCTACTGTGTGATATCAGTCTGTTGATGGTTTGGATAACGTTTATGTGTGAGTGTGTGTGTGTGTGAGTGTGAGTGTGTGTGTGTGTGTGTGTGAGTGTGTGTGTGTGTGTGTGTGTGTTTGCGCACTAGGACACTCTTTGTGAAGGTTATCTTTCTTGTCTCCATTTTTACAGTCTTGAAGTTAAAGAACAGGAGGAATCAGGTGAGGCTTGGTTTACAGTGTGAGTGTGTACCACCAACACAGTCAGAACCCAAACACTGATCAAATACACCAACACAGTCAGAACCCAAACACTGATCAAATACACCAACACAGTCAGAACCCAAACACTGATCAAATACACCAACACAGAACCCAAACACTGATCAAATACACCAACACAGTCAGAACCCAAACACTGATCAAATACACCAACACAGAACCCAAACACTGATCAAATACACCAACACAGTCAGAACCCAAACACTGATCAAATACACCAACACAGTCAGAACCCAAACACTGATGGAATACACCAACACAGTCAGAACCCAAACACTGATCAAATACACCAACACAGAACCCAAACACTGATCAAATACACCAACACAGTCAGAACCCAAACACTGATCAAATACACCAACACAGAACCCAAACACTGATCAAATACACCAACACAGTCAGAACCCAAACACTGATCAAATACACCAACACAGTCAGAACCCAATCACTGATCAAATACACCAACACAGTCAGAACCCAAACACTGATCAAATACACCAACACAGTCAGAACAAACACCACAACACAGTCAGAACCCAAACACTGATCAAATACACCAACACAGTCAGAACCCAATCACTGATCAAATACACCAACACAGTCAGAACCCAAACACTGATCAAATACACCAACACAGTCAGAACCCAATCACTGATCAAATACACCAACACAGTCAGAACCCAATCACTGATCAAATACACCAACACAGTCAGAACCCAAACACCACAACACAGTCAGAACCCAATCACTGATCAAATACACCAACACAGTCAGAACAAACACCACAACACAGTCAGAACCCAAACACTGATCAAATACACCAACACAGTCAGAACCCAATCACTGATCAAATACACCAACATAGTCAGAACCCAAACACTGATCAAATACACCAACACAGTCAGAACCCAATCACTGATCAAATACACCAACACAGTCAGAACCCAATCACTGATCAAATACACCAACACAGTCAGACCCCAAACACTGATCAAATACACCAACACAGTCAGAACCCAATCACTGATCAAATACACCAACACAGTCAGAACAAACACCACAACACAGTCAGAACCCAAACACTGATCAAATACACCAACACAGTCAGAACCCAAACACTGATCAAATACACCAACACAGTCAGAACCCAATCACTGATCAAATACACCCACACAGTCAGAACCCAAACACTGATCAAATACACCAACATAGTCAGAACCCAATCACTGATCAAATACACCAACACAGTCAGAACCCAATCACTGATCAAATACACCAACACAGTCAGAACTCAATCACTGATCAAATACACCCACACAGTCAGAACCCAAACACTGATAAACATTCAGATGCCTCATTGGGCTTACAGTGCTTGGGCCCCATGTATTGGGACATACTGTGATTTTCTAGAAAGGCAATATCAATCTCAGTCACTTCAGCAGTACCTCTAAACTTTAGACACAGTTAATATACGCTGGATTAGGCTCTGTAGAAACTGTGTGATACAATCCCGTCAACCTGGACCGGAACCTCAACAACGACTGAAAATGCCAGCAGTTCCTCAGAGCTCTGAGAGAGGAAAAGTTCTCTTTCAAACAAACCCAAAATCAACGTCAAAGCTCTTCTCCTGAGCTGACGTTCTCCAACTCGTCGCTCTCTTTAAATAGCAGATGAGACTAATGAGTTAGACTCTCCAGACAGATCTGCCGTTTTAATTGACAATGCAGCCAGATTGTAAACGTACCGCTAAGAAAGCAGCTCCTACGAGCTAGTCGAGCAAGAACCTGACGTGGTCGAGGCAAGGAATCAGACAGAGCGAGAGAGAGTGACAGATTACTGGAGTTACGGTTCCGTATGAGACAGAGATGAGTCAGAGGAGAAATGGGAAAGTGAGAGAGATAGAGAGACATACAGTAGAAGAGGACGAGAAGATGAATGAGGACAGGCGTGTCAACAGCATTGCGAGAAGGTTGAGGAGTAAAGTCGTCATGATTTAGTGGTTGAGACGGTGACAGTGGTGGTGGAGGATGAAACCAGGCGTTGGTCGTCATGACTACACACAAATATAGCCGATTTATTTACTATCCAGTGAACCTGCACGTGTCATTTCGGTGTCATATGGAATTGATAAAACGGACAGTTCTGGTGCTGAAATCTGATTGGCTGAGCCACATTCAAACTCATTGTAAAATAAATGGAAACTTTTCAGGTAAATCATATAAAAAAAAGTGTCTGACCTTTTAACCTGTTAGCCTGCTTAGCTAGCAGAGTTTACACTGACCCCTAAAGGAACGATTAATACGAATATTATCAATAAAATACATTAGATAAAAATTTAAGTCTCACATTGTTTTGTTGCCGTTTAATTAAATTCAGCCTGATCAGGATCAGATTTCAGAGAGAAATGCTATACAATCAGTTAAGCTAAAGCTAATCAGCTAGCTTCTTGAGCTAACGGCTAAAAACACAGCCCCAGGCTAGCCCTACACTTCATATTGTTTCATGGAGCATCTACGCCATATTATTATAGCTAGCTAAACCTTCGTCTCTAATGTTGCCTAGAAACAGCACTCACAGTAACGGACTACATTTTGCGGGGGAAGAATTTTAGTTTTGTTGTAAAGGTTTGTGTAAATAAATATGTTTGTGAATTGTAATGAATCATATTTTATACATTTATTTGATAAATAACACCCTTCCTCGTGATAAAATCGCAGTATCGTTCCGCCTCTCATGGCTTGTTGCTTTAGCTGATGAGGAGATGGGAAGATATGCAAGAAGGTGGCAAATACACTTACTTTAGGGACTATTCTGCCTCACAACACCCTGCATGTATCCCTCCACCAGGAATACATTTTTACCACTTTCTACAGCAAATTATCTGCAAATCTCTGGTAAAACAGTGTGTCAGGCCTCAGGCAGTGTATTCATAGCCCTTTCGGGTAATATCCTACAATACCTTACGGCTCTGACTCGGGTAGGTTTCTCTAGATTGGAGCATTTCAGACCAAACCCCTCTCTGAGCGACTGCCTACATCTTAACTCCCTTCAAAAGGATAATTAATATCTAGAGGAACAACTGGCCTCATCTACCCACCTCCAGCTTGATCAGACTGCATGAATGGGTCAGTAGTTAAGGTCATAAGCTCATATCGCCCTCGTTCAGTCCCTCCCTTCCTCCTTCTCTCATGGTTTAATTTAATATAATGAGTTAAAGCCTCCAACATCATTCCCCCTTAAATCCCAATTCTAGCCAAACCTTCCAGATCCAACCTTGAGGTGCTGAAACGTCTCCCTGCAGAGATGAAACCGGCTGTGATTATTCCGAGGCGCGGGGAGGTTGGATTTAACAGCGGGAATCTTAATAAATCAATTTCATTAGTAAATGACAAGCGATGATTTAATGAGATCCGCCGACCAGCACTGACCTGGGGGTCTACTCTAAACGCAATACCTTCAGCCCTTTGAAGTGCAGCGAGCGACAAGAAAGTAAGCTGTAAGTTTATGTGCATTACTTCTGACTGCTGGTTTCACTGAATCATGCAGAGGAAGGTGCTCTGGGTTGCTGGATAACCTGGAGTTTCCTTCCTCTGACTCTGTCCCAAAGATCCGGTCATTTGAAGATTTAGCAAGGGGACGTTTTCATGGTCTTCCAGATCTCGTCTTGACCTCCACAGTTCCCCTGAACTCAAAACTCACTGTTACTGCTCACCCCTGCTTGTGTTGTTTAGCTGGATTCATATATATATTGTGCCACACAAGTAGGCCTGGGCATTGCTGATTACCACTGTGCCAGCCAGACCCCCTGCTGGTGGCTGGTGGTACATGCTGCCTGGAACCTTTTAAAATCATTGCCGAACACCCCTGGAACATGCTCTGCTGGCTGGGTAAGGCGATATTCAGCATGCGGTTACATTTCACAGGCGCTGGATTAAGCAAGTTCTCAAGCATAGCCAAGAGCTTCCAGTGGAGTATGGTGGACCTTCTTCCCAGCATTTAAAGGCTGGTTCCTCCTGATTGGGCACCTGAGTAGCTCTGATGCCATCATTGGGAGGGCAGCTATGGCAGAAAGACACAAGTGAACACACATACACACATGTCTGGATGATTATGATGCTCGTATATATTTCTGGATATTATATTTGAACTATACAGCAAACAGCTGAATGTCCAGGGGTTGCAACTCTCAGCAGATAACCCGAAAACCAACACTGAAAAGATGTCTTTTGTAAATACAGTAAATTACTGTGCTTTTTTACAACCTGAGACTGCAGCAGGCTTTCAAGATACCAATTCTAGACAAACTCAGACATGTTAGCAGCCCACAATTGAGACCCATTGTGTAACCTGACAATTCAGACAAACTGTTTGTTTGTGATCATTTGCAGAAAAATATGCAAATATCTTCTGAAGGCGGAATGGAGGGATCGGATTTCATGTGAGTTTGCACTTCAAAGGAAACATTATGTTAAGCTGAATTGTAAAAAAACAAAAAAATAAAGACAAGACATAAAAGGGACATCTGATTGCTTGAGAGCTTATTAAAGAACCTGCTTTGTGTCCAAACGTATATGGACACCCCTTCTAATGAATTCCAGGGAATCTGGAACCTGTGTTCATTGCTGACACAGGGGTTGGGTTTCATATGTAGCTCCACCGAAAAAAAAAAAATTTAAATTGCGTTTTTAAGGTGGTAGTAAATTCAGGCTCCTGCAGATGGCGCAGCATGAGGATTATCGGGCTACGTGCAGGGTGTGCAGCGGGATTGGTAGATTGAAAAGAGGTGGTCTCATTGGTTGTGTGGAAAATGGGTGGCAAAGCAGATGTTCATGATTGGCTAAAATGAGTGGATTTCAGCCACTGCTGGTAGACCGGTATGACCGTAAGCTTCCATACACCGGCAGGTTCAGATGGGCTACTTCCTTCACACTGTGGACTTTGGCCATGCCCAAATTTTCCACACACATCCAACGAGACTGTACATTGAACCCCAGAGGTATTTATAGCCCCCTCATCCTCATGCAGCGCCATCTGCAGGAGCCTAGAGGTACTACCACCTCATAATCTCCATTGGAAAGCACTGACCAATAGAACGAGTAACTGTGCCCAATACCAAGAGTGGACTAGAGGGGTGCAAAGTCCCCCAGCTGTAGGATTCTCAAATGAGTGATGGAGCTCCATCCAGTACCTTTATGATGAGTTGGAGTGCCAAAGCTAAAGATCAACCAGCAGAGTGCCCTGACCTGAAGAATGAAGGTCAGGGCACAAACCTTTGGGCATATTTATGTATCACAGCCCATATTACCAGAACTCCATCAGCAGGTTTTTAAAACCGCCGCATGACTCATTTAAATCCATTTAAGCACGACTGGAATAAAAGAGTAAAAGCGAAAGAAAGGAAACCGGCTTCGAGAAATCAAAAGCTATTCTTCCCAAAGCGCCACACTCTGAGGAGGTGTTCACAGCCTGGCTGGTTTCTGCTGTTAAAGTGCTGAGTCTCTGACAGAGGAACTAATTCTAAATCCCAATTCATCTAATTGTACCTCAGAGGGCTAATAAATACAGGCATGAATAATACAGGCAGAGTGGAGAGGTGACACACAAACCGCTACGCTGGCTGCCATTCAGAACTCCTCAAATTACAGAGGGAAAATTGGACGGAATTTCTTTCAGATATGAATAAATACATTCAGGGAGATGTTTCAATAATACAGTCTAGAGATGACAAATTCAGGTCCAGAAAGTCAAAATTCATCCCAAGATTCTGTTCCAACTGCCTGTGCAACTCTGCTGCAGCTAAGCTGTCCATGAGGGGGCGCTCAAATCGTGGTTTGTATTTACGACAGTGGTGTAAAAGTGAAGTAAAAGTAAAGTAAAAAATTATTACTTTTTTGGACCTGAATCCTCCATCCCTAGACTGTTGCTCCTGACCTCCCCCTACAATTGGGAGCTGTAATTCATTTTGTTACAAGGACAACCAGTAAACCAGCGATAGGGTCATGGGCACCCGAGTCTATGACTCAAGTACTACCTACTCAATCTACTCAATATTAGGCAGGTAGTATTAATGTGACGGCTGACTGGTGTGTAATTATTCATTAATAACCTTCCTCTAAAGTAGACTACATTCTTCTAAACTTCCACTAAAATAGACTACCTTCCTCTATACTAGATTATCTTCCTCTAAACTAGACTACCTTCCTCTAAATTTCCTCTAAACTAGACTAACTTCCTCTAAACTAGACTACCTTCCTCTAAATTTCCTCTAAACTAGACTAGCTTCCTCTAAACTAGATTACCTTTCTCTAAATGTCCTCTAAACTAGACTAGCTTCCTCCAAACTAGACTATCTTCCTCTAAACTATCTCTAAACTAGACTACCTTCCTCTAAACTAGACTACCTTCCTCAAAATCTCCTCTAAACTAAACTAGCTTCCTCTAAACTTCCCCTAAACTAGACTATTTTCTAAATTTCCTCTTGAGTACCTTTCTCTAAACTTCCTTTAAACTAGACTACCTTCCTCTAAACTTCCTCTAGACTACCTTCCTCTAAACTAGATTGCCTTCCTCAAAATCTCCTCTAAACTAGACTACCTTCCTCTACATTTCCTCTAAACTAGACTACCTTGCTCTAAACTAGACTACCTTCCTCCAAATCTCTTCAAAACTAGAGTACCTTTCTCTAAACTTCCTTTAAACTAGACTACCTTCCTCTAAACTAGACTACCTTCCTCTAGACCACCTTCCTCTAAACTAGACTACATTCCTCTAAACTAGACTACATTCCTCTAAACTAGACTACCTTCCTCTAGACCACCTTCCTCTAAACTAGACTACATTCCTCTAAACTAGACTACCTTCCTCTAAACTTCCTCTAGACCACCTTCCTCTAAACTAGACTACCTTCCTCTAAACTTCCTCTAGACCACCTTCCTCTAAACTAGACTACCTTCCTCTAGACCACCTTCCTCTAAACTAGACTGCCTTCCTCTAAACTAGACTACCTTCCTCTAAACTAGACTACCTTTCTCTAAACTTCCTCTAAACTAGACTACCTTCCTCTAAACTAGACTACCTTTCTCTAAACTTCCTTTAAACTAGACTGCCTTTCTCTAAACTTACTTTTATTCAAACTCTCTGATGTATTTTCTCCACCGCGGTCAATCACCTGTCCAGTCCACCTGTTCAGCTATCTGCCCAATCACTCACCCAATCATCCATCCAATCACTTAACCAGTCACCCATCCAATCAAGCGTCCAGTGTCTGGAGGAGCAGATCGTGGATTGTATCTTGAAGGCCGCGTTCGCTACAGTGAACCCCAATTTAGCGTGCTAACACCCACACCGTTCTCTTCCTGTCCTTTCGTTCCTCAATAGTAGCAATAAGCCGTGAAAACGCTGCGCTTCGCTTCTCATCCGATCCATCTGACTGCTGCCTCTACATCTCCTCCACACTCCCAGTCTCCAGTCTTTACCTCTGCTCCTGTCAGCCGCTAGCTTTGCTCATGCGCTAATTCCGGCAGCTCCCGTAATCAGCCTGGAATGAGCGTCCTCCCCTTTAATTCTACCCTCTGGCAGACTGACATTCATCGTCCGCCCCTTTAATATCCTGCTTTTTAAAGGCTGTCATTTTCGAGCTGCGAAACGTCGAGGTGGTGAGCCTTCGGTTGTCATAGCAGCGCCGTGACTCTGCTTTGCCAGCAGTCGGGAAGGCCGGTGTCCGCATGTTCCCATATCCCAGTTTATTTTCTTCTACTGCTGGGATGAAGGGTTTACCCCACGGAGGGATTCCCGGCTCCTGGAGCAACTTGCCATAATCAGCTTAGTCACACTGGTTTTCTGGAAAAATTAAAACGTGATATTAAAGTTTTTATATATATATATATATGTATTTGGTAAGAAAACAATGTTTAATAAATGCTAATTCTGTACACAATAAAACATTATCACACCTGGATAAAGGTCAAATATTAAACACTGTCAATATAAGCAAATACATCCAACAACAAACCTTACGTCCTCAGGGGTCAATCTGGAGCCCTAAGCAACTGCCTAAAGAAAGGGACTGTCCTACTGTGTAGCCCCACCCGACTAACTAGGTGCTGACCAACCACTTCCCGACTTTACATTCGTTTGATTGATTGACATGCAGGTCAGAGCGACTCTGTGAACAGGCTTGAGGAACACAGGGAGACAGTCGGCCTACAGGACAAGGAATGCAGTGGGCTTCTATCAGACATATTCCCGGGAAGCAACTTCTCAACGAATGTTGGCCTTAATCAGGTGTATGAGCAGCGCTGTAGCAGCAAAGTGCTCGAGGAAAGTGGAATTGAATGGACATGAATTAAATGGAATGCAATGCAATGGAATGTGTCAGTACTGAAAATGGAATTGACTGAAATGGAATGTGTCAGTACTTAAAATGCAATTGACTGAAATGGAATGTGTCAGTACTGAAAATGGAATGGAATGTGTCAGTACTGAAAATGCAATGGAATGCAATGGAATGTGTCAGTAAAGGAACAGGAACGAATGGAATGCAATGGAATAATAAGGAATACTTAGGTAAGGAATGGGGTGGAATGCAGTAAAATGGGATGGAATGTGTCTGTATGTAAATGACAGGAAAGGTACTGAATGGAATTGAATGTGTCAGAAATAGAACTGAATGGAATACAATTTGATGGTCCTGCATGTGTCAACGTCTAAAGGAATAGAATAGGATAGAATACTGAAGGGCACCTCCTGCTCTCTGAGATAAGCTTGTGTGTGTGTGTGTGTGTGTGTGTGTGGGGGGGGGGGGGGGGCGTTGATTTAAATGTAGAACCCTGAGGAAGTGCCGTGTGAGGTGTTTTTGTCGCTGAAGCTCTGGCAGCACTGCCTGTTCCAGCTCCACTTTATTATTCTCTCAGTTGAGGAGGAAGTTTAGCACGCCGTGTTCCACCTCTCCAACCATCCTGAAGTTCCGGGATGTTTAGGGGCATCACTCCAAACCTGATCACCCCGTCCTCCTGCTGAGCTCAGAGCTTAACTGCCTCTCATTAACTCCCTCTGCTGGGATGAATGTCAGGTATGGAGGGCTGAGTGCACCTGCAGAAGAAGAGCAGCTCTGGTGAAGATCTCACAGAGCTCTACAGGAGCTGAACTGGAGGAGGACCACGCTCTCTCCTTCTCGCTCTATGTGGAAGAACCTGCACTCCTCCACTTCTCCACTCGTTTACTCCTCACCTCCACCACCTCATTTTTATTCTTTCTTTCTTTTAATTTTTTTCTTTCTTTTTAATTTTCATTTTTTTCTTTCTCTTTCATTTATTAATTAATTCACTCTTCTTTCTTTTTATTTATTTTATTTGTTAATTATTTTGCCTTTTCTTTGATTCTTTCTTTCTTTCTTTTTTCTTTCATTCTTTCTTCAATTTCCTTCCCTCTATTTTTTCCTTTGTTCTTTAATTCTTTTTTTCTCTTTTTTTAATAAAATGTATTAATCGGCTCTTTCTTTTATTTTCTTTCTTTTATTTATTCTTTTTTGTCTCCATTTATTTATTTTTTTATTTGTGCTTTTATTTTTATTTTTAATAAAAAATATTTTTTTTATTTTCTTTCAAATTTTTCTTTATTTATTTTCAGTTATTTTATTTTCCCTTTTTTTATCCTGCTATATTTCTTTTTTCTTTCTTTCTTTGTTTTGTTCTTCATGTTAAGTTTTAATAAAGTTCAAACTGAAAAGTTATTTTTAAATAATGTAAATAAAACTTCAATAAACAGGTTAATTGACCTCCTTTTATTTATTAGTACGGCTCTGAGCTTTTACGGTTTATTCTGAGTGCGTGGGTCTGTGCTTTTCACTCCCTGCTCAGCGGAGCTGTACTGGGAATGAGGTAAATAGGGGAAATGACGGCGGGAGGTGAAGCTGTGAGAGCCTAATGAATAAGCGGCTTCCCTGCGGAGCTCTGTAGCTGTTAGCTAACCTAGTCTTTAAGCCTCTGTTTAAACACACTCACCTTCAGAGCGAGGTCAGCAGGGGGGTGTGTACCTGCCTTATTTAAAACTGCAGCAGGTGGGCCGCTCTCTGATCACAGGTGATGTTTTCCATAACTGATCACATTTTCTACATTTGATAATGTTTTCCATTATGTTTTTTCACGTGTGGAAAATTGATCACCTGTGAAAAACTGATCACCTCTGGAAAACTGATCACCTGTAAAAAACTGATCACCTGTAAAAAACTAATCACCTCTGGAAAACCGATCACCTGTGGAAAACTGATCACCTGTGGAAAACTGATCACCTGTAGAAAACTAATCACCTCTGGAAAACCGATCACCTGTGGAAAACTGATCACCTGTGGAAAACTGATCACCTGTAGAAAACCGATCACCTGTGGAAAACTGATCACCTCTGGAAAACTGATCACCTGTGGAAAACTGATCACCTGTAGAAAACTGATCACCTGTGGAAAACTGATCACCTGTAGAAAACTGATCACCTCTGGAAAATTGATCACCTATGGAAAACTGATCACCTCTGGAAAACTGATCACATGCATGTGCCATTCAGTACCTGTTGATCCATTCCATCCCCCTGCCCTCCTCCATCAGCAGTGTGTGGAAAGGGATGTAGGAAGAAGTGTGAGAGGTGAGGGAGAGCAGACAGACAGATGCACAGAGACAGAGCGAGAGAGAGAGAGACAAAGAGACAGATAGAGAGAGAGAGAGAGAGAGAGAGAGAGAGAGAGAGAGAGGGAGAGAGAGATAGCAAGCCGTGTATGTATGGTTTGTTTGTGTGTGTGTGTGTGAGTGTGTGTGTGTGTGTGAGTGTGAGTGTGTGTGTGTGTGTGTGAGTGTGTGTGTGTGTGTGTGATAGATGAGGTGGGCTCTGATGGTGCTCTGAGGCAGGACTACCGTCTGTAGAGGATGGAGTGATTAGAGAAGACTGATGGAGAACGGAAGGATGATGAAGAAGAAATGGATGGAGAGAGAGAGAGAGAGAGAGAGAGAGAGAGAGAGAGAGAGGAAAAGAGGGAGAGAGAGAGAGAGAGAGAGAGAGAGAGAGAGAGAGAGAGGAAAAGAGAGAGAGAGAGAGAGAGAGAGAGAGAGAGAGAGGAGAGGGAGAGGAAGAGAGAGAGAGAGAGAGAGAGAGAGAGAGAGAGGGAGAGAAACAGAGAGAGAGAGAGAGAGAGAGAGAGAGAGACAGAGAGACAGAGAGAGATCCACAGGGGATCTGGAGGTCATGTCTGGCGTGGAGTTTAAACACAAGTCAGCTGTCAGTTGTATTGATAAACTACATGTCCAAATGTTTGTGGACACCCCTTCTAATGAATGCATTCAACCACTTTAAGTTGCACCTATAGCTGACACAGATGTGCAAATGCACACACAGCTTGTGTAGTCCCTGTAGAGAAGAACTGCCATTAGAATAGGACTCATGTGAAGGGGCATCGAGGAGCTGTGGAGCAGTGGGAGAACTGGAATGATGGATGGTGGTGGAGCTCCATCCAGTACTTTTGGGATGAGTTTGGGGGGAGGTTGGGATGATGAGGTGGGGTTGGTGATCATCATCCAACATCCTAATCTCACTAATGCCCTTGATTGCTGAATGCAATCAGATGCTCACAGCAATGCTCCTTCAAAATCTAGTGATATATAAAGATGAATAGATAAAGAGAGAGAGAGAGAGAGAGAGGAGCCAGTTGTTTTAGTTCTAAGTATTAATGTGCTGTTGAAGAACAGCGACCGAAATAAATTTCTCTCTCTCGCGCTCTCTCTCGCGCTCTCTCTCTGTAAGTAGCTCTCACTGAGCAGCATCATTAGACTGCTGCAGAGACAGAGAGAGGCAGAGACTGCGCTTTGATGAGACGGAGCAGAGACTGATACATTAAAGAAGGAGACCCAGAGAGAGAGAGAGATACAGAGAGATACAGAGAGATACAGAGAGAGAGAGAGAGCATGAAGGCCCCCTGGGACACCCTGGAGAACAGGCTTCATCCCTCTTCTCTCTTATCTCTATGGAAACCCGTCGTTATTTCATACCGCCAAAGTTGAATTTGTGGTGCAGCGCTGAGCCGCTCCCGTCGTGTGTTAGTGTGTGCACGCATGTGTGTGTGTGTGTGTGTGTGTGTGTGTGTGTGTGTGCGTGTGTTTGTACTTCCTTAAGCAGATCTGAGAATGCTCATAGTCAGTGTTACAGCAGTTAGTGCAGTTATTTTGGAGGGACACAGCAGCAGCTCTAACACACACACACACACACACACACACACATGGAAAGATGAAACAACTGTTTGATCACATTTCATGATCAGCTGTTGACTGCTATGTTTTCAGTCCAAACATCTGAAGAAAGAAAGTAACAATAAAATAAAATTAAAACAATAAAAAGAAAATAAAAAAAATTCAAAATGAAAGAAAGTGAAAATAGAAAGAAATAAAAGAAAGAATATAGAAATGAAAAAGAAAGAAAGGAAAAAAAATAAAAAGAACAAAAATTGAAAGAAAAAAATACATAGAAATAAAAAGAAAGACAAAAGGGAAACATTAATAATATGAAAATGTAAAAGAAAGAAAGACAAAATGAAATAAAAAGAAATTAGAAATGAGAAAAAAAGAATTAAATAAAAAAAATAAATAAAAGAAAGAGGAAAGAGTGAGAAGGAAATAAATCGGAAGGAAGAATTTAATGCTGAGAGAAGAAAAATAGAAGGACTGTAATGTTAAAGTAGAGCTACTCTGCTGAATCAGGACTAAAGTTGTGTGTGTGTGTGTGTGTGTGTGTGTGTGTGTGTGTGTGTGTGTGTGTGTGTGTGTCTTTGCTCTCACCTTGCTGTGGTTTTGGGGGGATTTACAGTCAGCAGATGGAGGTGGGTTTTGAGTGTCAGGTCCAGAGTTGTGGTTTCAGCCTCAGCAGTTCAGCTCTGCTCTTCATTACTGCTCTGCCTTTACTCTGCCACTGCTTCTGCCAGTGCTGCTGCCACTGCCGCTGCCACTGCTGCAGCCACTGTCCTTCTTGCTGAACCTTTACATCCAGATTCCCAATCATTCCATCAGCTCTCTCAGCTGAGGTTCTGCAGCATGTTGGATGATCACAATCCCACTTCATCATCCCCAACTCACCCCAAAAGTACTGGATGAAGCTCCACCATCCATCATTCCAGAGAACACAGTTCTTCCACTGCTCCACAGCTCCTCAATGCTTTATACCCCTCCTGTAGCCCACGCCTGGCATTAAGCAGCATGGTGCTGATATAGACCATCTAAGTAAAGTACTCTTCTCTCTACAGAGACTAGACAAGATATCTGCGTGCATTTGCACATCTGTGTCAACTTCCCATAGCTCAGTGCATTCATTCGAAGACGCGTCCACAAACATTTGGGCACTTTCAATGACAAATCAGAATTACGCCACTCTGACAATGAGATTTTCCACCAACCTGGAGTTCTACTCTTTGTATTACAGCTTCCACTGGAGCACAAACTCCTTCCTTCTACTCCCTCCCTCTCTCCTGCATGCTCTCGCGTGCTCTTGCGTGCTCTCGCGCTCTCTTTCTCAGTGTTAATGCATCGTGATGGACTTGATTTGATGTGAGAGCTGCCATTGTCTGTTCTAGACCAACTCTTCAGGCCCTATTTGCTATTTCCAGTGCACACACTAAACTGCTCTCTCTCTCTCTCTCTCTCTCTCTCTCTCCATTTTATTTTATAGCGCTGTGTCATTGCCAGTTACGAGGTTGAGTATGGGCTTCATTAGCTGGACGAGACTGCGGGCAGTGTGGAGAGAGAGAGAGAGAGTGTTTGTGTGTGTGGTGTCAAATGATCTAGGGAGCCTCCTGCTGCGAAACCCGAGACCTGGAGAGCAACACTAGTCTGCCTGTAATACACAGCGCAGGACTTCACTCCACTGCTTTATAATGTGAGAAAGTTGGGAGTTCTGTTACACTGTATCAGAACTGACTGATGAACGGACCAATAGAAACGCTCCAAAATCACCTGCAATTATTATTATTATTTTTTTTTTACATTGACTTCCATTGCAAGTTTAGAAGGATTTTTCGTTCTTGTGTAAAGCTGCTGTTCTGGAGATAAGAGTTTTATGTCTTATTCTGTCTATATATATTTTTTTCCATTATTTACATTTTAGCACAATGTTTGCAGTTGAACTAAAGGTATGAATGAACCTGCTGGTTTAAATGTAACTAATTAATCTGTATAATTACTCAAAGTACTTATATAATTGGCATCGAGGGGTGTTTTCACACCTATAGCTGGTTAGCTCTGGTCCGACTAGTGCATATTTCTGCTGGTTAAACATGGAGCAACAGCAGAGCTGGCATTTGTTTCGAAGCTGCTGTACGAATCTGGACAGTATACTAAGCACACCTGCCTACACAGCTAACACTAACGTGCATGTGGCTAATGTGTATGGCTAGCCCAAATGGCAAGCAGAGAGTTTGGTCCCCAGGATCCATGTAGGCCCCACATATGGATGCCTAGATGGGAACTATGTGAGACAAAGGTGGGCTGTAACAATGGGGCCCATTTGGGTCCCATTACAACCACATGTAGTGTTAGGAGTTTTGCCCAGCATAGTCACCCAGACTAGGAATCGAACCCCAGTCTCCCAAGTGGTGGGAGGTAGTGGTGTTATTTGTTGCACCACACCAACCACATCCCTCAGAGCCCATATCCACCTGGAACCCACCTAGGCCTTGTTTCACCCACCCCATATGAGCATGTTGGCTGAGTTTGGGAGCCATTTAGCTCAAACCTGAGGATTAGCTGAGAAGTGCATCAATTACAGTGGGACCAGTTTCAATGGGGGTGGAAATACCACTCTAGGCCTTCTGGAGATTCTAGATACATCTCTGGTTTCAGTCAGTTGTTGGGAGACAGAAATGGGGGACAGTGTTGTACTAGCCCTGTCCTAGAACTCGTTACTGAAAGGGTTGCTGTAAAACTGCTAGAGACAAGCTCACAGATACACTAATGTCAGTGTTTCAAGCTGCAGATAGAACATGTGGAACATTTCTGGCAAGCTTTAAAGGTCTGTGCTTAATCTAGAACACCCAAAACAATGCTCATGTGCACCCAATAGGGATGCTAGCAAAAGCTAACATCCAGTGCATACAGTGGTGTGGAGATCATAACGCAGAGTGTGAAAGTGTAAGGCAGGTGTTTCTAATAAAGTGGACAATTGATCCAAAACATAAACATCTGAAGTTTTCATTGCATGTCCTAAAACTCAATAAAACCCTCCAGATCAATTCTCTCTACTGCCAGTTAGCTTGCCCCCCATGCCCCCCGCTCCGTAAATAAATTTGATGTTCAGTGTGTCTTCACTCATAACCTCCACCCGGTCTTGCCCTCCGCCAGTAAACCCTGGCCTTCCCCTTAACATAGACGCTGCGCGTTATGACCTAATCAAATTAATCATTTAACCTTAATAATGCAAGGAGAGCGAGAGAGCGAGAGAGGCGAGAGAGCACTAAGCAGAGCTTTGAAGGACTTCAGCCAGTCATGCACTTTTCCATACAGTTCGCCTTTTATATTCTTGTTGCATAGCAATAGCAATAAGAAGTGAGAGGGCATGACCACCATGCCCACACCCAATCAAAACAGGCTTCCTTATGCTGAATAGCTCATGCACAGTTACTGCACAGCTCATCAGCTCACCCCCACATCGTCCATCAGTGGGTCACAGAGTGGACGGTGGATCTCCAGGGTCTGGATTGAGCACCAGTGCTCAGGTTCTTTAGGGTTAGGACTGGGTCCAGGGTTAGGATCCAGCCAAGAGCAGCTATGTAGCCAGAAATAGACCATGATGAAGGTCTAGAGGGTCTCACCTGAGAAGAAATCACTACCATGTGGATACGGCCACCACTGACCGGATATTATTTGGGTGGTAGACTATTCTGGGTCTCACTTCAGTGTCCCTAGAGACCAATGGTTCCTCCTTGCCAAAGGTACCAAAGGCACCAACCATAATCATGCTTGATCCAGGGAGTGTAGGATCTCCAGGGCCTGGATTGAGCACCAGTGCTCAAGTCCTTTAGGGTCAGGATCCAGTGAAGAGTGGCTCTATGTAGAGAAATTGACCACTGATGAAAGGCTAGAGGGTCTCACCTGAGAAGAAACCACTGCCATGTGGACACGACCACCACTGACCAGATATTATTTGGGTGGTGGACTATTCTGGGTCCCCAGTGTCCCAATGGTTCCTCCTTGCCAAAGGTTAGCACCAACCATAATCATGCTTGATCCAGGGAGTGTAGGATCCAGTCAAGAGTGGCCCTATGTAGAGAAATTGACCACTGATGAAAGGCTAGAGGGTCTTACCTTGTGGATACGGCCACCACTGACCAGATATTATTTAGATGGTGGACTATTCTGGGTCTAGTAGATGTTAACCTGTCTAGTGAACCTCAAGACCAATAGGGTAAGGATTGGGTCCAGGGTTAGGATCCAGTCAAGAGTGGCCCTATGTCGAGAAACTGATCACTGATGAAACTCTAGAGTGTTGCACCTCAGAAGAAATCACTGGATACGGCCACCAGTGACCAGATATTTCATGGGTGGTGGATCATCCAGGGACCACCTCACATAGATTTTTTACCCATGTCATCTTAGCGGTCGATCTCCAGGGCCAGGATTGAGCACCCTGCTCAAGACCTTTCCGGTTGGAACTGGGATCAAGATTTGAGCAGCTCTGTGGCCAGAACCTGACCACTGATGAAGGTCTAGAAGGTCAAGAGGTCTCACCTCAGAGGAAACCTCTCCCACCTCATCTTAAAATGGAAGTTTATCCAAGCATATCATTCCTCAGTTGGAGTTGGATGTGCTCTTATTCCAGCTTACTCCTCACACACACTGGCAGCTTCCTGAGGCTGTATTAAAGTTCTTTCTGTTCTAATCAGAGGGTCGTTTGGGGTGTGTGTGTGTGTGTGTGTGCTCTGTGGAAGGGTTGCCCTGTGTGTGTATGCTACAGTAGGGGGGAGATTAGAGAAGAGGATCATGACAGGAGTAGAATGCACTCCTAACACACTGATACAAAGCAGAAAGGCTCACACCAGCTGCTTCTGCAGGGTGATCAAAGCTGCTGTCACCGAACGCCATGCTCCTGAATAAGTTCCCTTCAAACTTCCGGCGTGTGTTAGGGCGAGATAATTTCCTTCTGAAATGGCCTGCAGGCCACGCTGCTTCCAGTCTGCCTACTCTCGCTCGGTTGCCAAGCTTTCTGCTACAGCGGCATCTTTTTAAACGTGGTGGAATCCGCCGAGGCACAACTTGTGTTCTTCAGAGTGACGTGGAGACGCACACTCGGACACTCCTTCAGGCACTTCCACTCCTCCTGCTCTACTGCTTTTGTGGTGGGTTGAACACTCATGTGCCTCTGCACCCCGCAAGTTGGAGATGTCATTCAAAGGGAGGTCCTGGACATATCGGACATATAATGCTGGTGGACCAGCATTGTCGTGCTGCTTATGCTGGTCAACAGGCTTGGTCAAACAGGTTGACTGGCTTGGGTAGGATGGTCATGCTGGTAGACCAGATAAAGTATCAAACACAAACAAAAACACCCTAACAACAGCTAAACGTCTTGCGCTGGACTGGCTGGATTCTTCTGATTACTGCCACTGTTGACTGGCTGGTTGCCTGGTTGGCTGGTTGGTTGGTAGGTTTCTTGGTTGGCTGGTTGTTTGGATGGCTGGTTGGTTGGTTGGTATGTTGCTTGGTTGGTTGGTTGGTGGCTCACACAAAAGACAGCCATGATCTCTCCTGGCTGGCTGACTGGTTTATTGGTGGCTCACACAAGTTGGCTGGCTGGCTGGTTCATTGGTTGTTTGGTAGGTAGCTTGGTTGGCTGGTTGTTTGGATGGCTGGTTGGTTGGTATGTTGCTTGGTTGGTGGCTCACACATTTACATTTACGGCATTTAGCAGACGCTCTTATCCAGAGCGACTTACAAAGTGCTTTGCTATTTACCCAAGAAAGCCTTAGCTAGTTAGAATAGACTAATACAAAAGATACCTCCAAGCTTAGACATTGCTAAACACAATACAATAAGGCGACCATAGAACTATTCGTCCAAGTACTCTCTGAAGAGGTGGGTCTTCAGTCTGCGTTTGAAGACAGCGAGCGACTCGGCCGTTCGGACATCCAGGGGCAGCTCGTTCCACCACTTTGGTGCCAGGACAGAAAAAAGCCTGGACGCTTGTCTTCCGCGGATTTTGAGGGATGGTGGGTCGAGCCGAGCCGTACTTGAAGCTCGAAGGGCTCTTGGTGCGGATCGGCTTTTGACCATTGCCATTAGATACGGAGGGGCTGGTCCGTTCTTGGCTTTGTAGGCCAGCGTCAGGGTTTTAAATCTGATGCGGGCAGCTACAGGAAGCCAGTGGAGAGAACGCAGCAGTGGAGTGACATGGCTGAATTTAGGGACATTGAAGACGACCCGTGCCGCTGCATTCTGGATGAGTTGCAGGGGCCTGATGGCGCGCAGAGGGAGACCAGCCAGAAGAGAGTTGCAGTAGTCAAGTCTGGAAGTGACGAGAGACTGAACAAGCACCTGGGTGGCCTCTCTAGAGAGGAAGGGTCGAATTCTCCGGATGTTGTACAGAAGAAATCTGCAGGACCAAGTTACGTTTGCAACATGACTTGAGAACAATAACTGATCATCCATCACTACACCAAGGCTGCGGGCTTCAGTAGAGGGAGTGACCAGTGAGTTCTCGAAGGTGATGGCAAGATCGTTTCTTGGTCCAGCAGTTCCCGGGATGTACAGCAGCTCCGTCTTGCTGGGGTTGAGTTTGAGGTGGTGAGCCGCCATCCAAGACGAGACGTCGGCGAGGCATGCTGAGATACGGGTGGAGACCTGTGTGTCAGACGGTGGGAAAGAGAGCATGAGTTGAGTGTCGTCGGCGTAGCAGTGGTAAGAGAATCCATGGGAGGAGATCACTTTACCAAGAGAGTGAGTGTACAGTGAGAAAAGAAGAGGACCAAGAACTGAGCCTCACAAAAGACAGCCACGATCACTCCTGGCTGGCTGACTGGTTGGTGGCTCACACAAGTTGGCTGGCTGGCAGGTTCACTGGTTGTTTGGTAGGTAGCTTGGTTGGCTGGTTGTTTGGATGGCTTTTTAGTTGGTTGGTGGCTCACATAAGAGACAGCCACGACCACTACAAGCTGGCTGATTGATTGGTTGAAACAGCACGGCCAATACAAGAAACAGCCACGGCCACTACTGACTGGCTGTCTGGCTGGCTGGTTGCTTGGTTGGCTGTTTGTTTAGATGGCTGGTTGGTTGGCAGGTTATTTAGATGGCTGGTTGGTTGGCAGGTTGTTTGGATGGCTGGTTGGTTGGTGGGTGACACAAGAGACAGCCAAGCTGGCTGATTGATTGGTTGGTTGGTGGCTCATTCAAGAAACAGCCACGGCCACTACTGACTGGCTGTCTGGTTGCTTGGTTGGTTGGTAGGTGGCTGTTTGTTTAGATGGCTGGTTGGTTGGCAGGTTGTTTAGATGGCTGGTTGGTTGGCAGGTTGTCTGGCTGGCTGGTTGCTTGGTTGGTTGGTAGGTAGCTTGGTTGCTTAGTATCCTGGTAAGTTGGTTGGTTGGCAGGTAGATCGGTTGCTTGGTAGGTAGCTTGGTTGGTTGGTTGTCTGTCTGTCTGGTTGGTTGGTTGGTATGTCACGTGGTTGGTTGGTTGGCTAGTTGGTTGTTTTTTTTTTTGGTAGGTATCTTGGTTGGTTGGTAGGTTCCATAGGTGGTTGATTGTTTGGTTGGTAAGAAGCTTGGTTTGTTGGTTGGTTGGTTGGTGGCTCACACAGGAGACAGTCACTACCACTACTGGCTGGCTAGCTAGTTGGTTGATTACTGGAGAAACCTGAGGAGCAGCACTGCTGATGAACTGGAGGCTGTGACTATTATGATTGAGGTGAATCTGGAAAGAAAGTGTGTGCAGATAAAATAGATGCTGTGTGTGTGTGTGTGTGTGTGTGTGTGAGAGAGAGAGAGAGAGAGAGAGAGAGAGAGTGTGTGCTGTGAACATGGTATGTGACTGAACAAAGCAGAAAGAGCTGTAGAGAGATAAGCTGGAGAGAGAGTTGGAGTGCATCTCTGGGCAAGCTGGGATATCTGGCCATCTCTCCCTCTCTCTCTCTTTCGCTGCTAGAGTGTGTGTGGGGGGGTTTGAGCACCAGTGTTTGTGACAACATGGTCACATATCAACAGCTGAGCACACACAAACACACACACACAGACCCACACACACTAAACCAATACAGGCATATGTCAGAGAGAGAGAGAGAGAGAGAGAGAGAGAGCAGAGGAGCAAAGAGAAAGAACACAGCCAGCATGCTCATGTGGGGCTCACATGGCTAGGTGGGTTCCATGAGTGGGTTTGTCCATGTGTTGTTACTGGGACCCAGTTGGGATTCCCAAATGGGCCTTATTGTTACAGCCCACCCTAATCTTACTTGGGTCAGCCAGGCCCAATGGGCAGCGTACATTCTGGACGGGACCCATGCTTAATCCCACCTAGACCCATCACTGACCCTGGTGGGCATCCATATGTGGGGCTGAGACTGAACTTTCTGGTTCCCAATTGGGCTAAGGCTCGCTGGGACGATGACTAAGAACAGTGGGAGAGAGAGATAGAGAGGGGAGAGAGAGAGAGAGAGAGAGAGAGAGAGGGAAGAGAAAAAAGTGAGAAAAAAGGGGCGAGAGAGGATAAGAAAACAGAGAGAAAAGGAAAGAGACACACACAGAGAGAGAGAGAGAGAGAGAGAGAGACAGAGAGAGAGAGACAGGTAGATAGAGAGTATTCCCTCTGGCATTCAGGCAATTACTGGAGCTGGCACAGTTTTACCCCCCCCATCTCCCTCTGTCTCTCTATCTCAGGGCTTGCATGTGTGGAGCAAGGGGTGTAGTGGGGTGATCAGGGAACACCCTCCATGACACACACACACACACTTCATATCTTATATCTCTATAAAACACACCAAGAGTCCAGAACAATTGAAATAAAGTGTCATCTCAGAACTGAAGTGTGTGTGTGTGTGTGTGTGTGTGTGTGTGAAGCAGGTAGGCGGACCTCGTCTCCGTGCTGTCAGATGAGATGTGCAGCAGCGCGCCTTGCGTATGTGTGTGTGTGGCCGCTGCACTCGCGAGTGTGTGTCTCGCTCTTTATATCCTCATCTCAGCCCACCTCTTCACGCCCCCTTCTCTCTCCCTCTCTCTCTCTTGTTCCATCACACTCTCCCATTCCTCTCTCTCTCTCTCTCTCTCTCTCTCTCTCACTCACTCTTCCGCTCATCCTCCTGTTCTCCAGGATTTTCTCCTCCTTCATCTCTCTCCCCGTATTTGGAGCGTGTGCGTCGCCTCTGCACTCCTCTGTCTTTCTCTCCTTATCTTCTATATCTCTCACCCTCTCTCTCTCTCACCCTCTCTCTCGCTCTCTTTGAGTGTGCTGGGCTGCTGCAGATTTGCCTGCCTCTGAAGAATCCTCCACTCCTGGTTCGGGTGAGTCTTTCCACTTTAATCTTGCTCTTGGTTTTCCTCTCTCCTTCTCTTGCGCTCTCTCACTCTCTCGCTCTTTCTCTTTCTCTTTCTCTTCCTTTTCTCGCTCTCTCTTTCTTTCTGCCTCTCTTATCCTGCCTCTCTCACGCCGTCTCTCTCTCTCTCTCTCTCTCTCTCTCTCTCTTCTGTCGCTTCCTCTGTCTCTTCTGCTCTTCATGCCTCCTGATTTACTGTGCTGCTTGTGATGGTACCTGAACATGCAGTGGAGAGGCAGAGAGAGAGAGAGAGTATATGTGTGTGTGTGTGAGAAAGAGAGAGAGATAGATACAGTAGGAATGCAGGAAAAAAGATGTGTGTGTGTGTGTGTGTGTGTTTGAGAGAGAGAGAGAGAGAGAGAAAGAGCGAGAGAGATAAAGAAGCTGTGAACATTGATGAGTGTTGATTCCAGATTGGCTGATGATGCGTACATAAAGAAAAACAGAGAGAGAGAGAGAGAGAGAGAGAGAGAGACTGTAAGAGTCTGAGAGAGTTTAAACTGACTCAGGTGATCGGCAGCTTTGTGACACTCTCACACACTCACACACACTCTCTCTCACACACACACATCTGTCTGTACTGGACCCCCGGTGTTTTCCTCCTCCTCCTATCTGACAGCCCATATACATACACACCCAAAAGTATTGGGACACCTGCTCATTGATTGAGAGTATTAAAAAGAGCTGATCCTGCTTTTGTTGGAGTAACTGCCTCTACTGTCCAGAGAAGAAAAGGCTTTCTACTAGATTTTGAATATGCAGGCATTGCTGTGAGGATTTGATTGCATTCTGCCACAAGAGCGTTAGTGAGTTCAGGACGTTGGATGATGCTCACCATCCCACCTCATCCCAAAAGTACTAGATAGAGCTCCACCACCATCCATCCATTCCAGAGAACTCAGTTCCTCCACTGCTCTACAGCCCCTCAATGCTGGGGGGCTTTATACCCCTCTATAGCCCACGCCTGGCATTATTGTGCCAATAGGGTCATGATCTTTATCTGCTCCAGAGAGTCCAAAATTTTGGCAGTACATGGATATGGAGCTTAATTTTCTCCTCTTTCTGTTATTTTTATTTGATGGGGCCAGTATTGGTGGTCTACCAGGTCTGGTGGAGGTGTTAGGGTTCTCATCTGCTCAGAAAACAGTGGTTCTATGGTGGTTCCATTGCCATTATTAGAATGCCTGCACTGAGACAGGGCAGGGCCTCCCTCTGCTCACAAAACAGCCCGGACGTTGTAAACACTCCTTTGCTCCATGTTGGCTTGATTACATCACACAGTTCCTGAAGATTCGACCATTCTACCACATCCCAAAGATGTTCTACTGGGTTCTGATCTGGTGACTGGGCAGAACCAGCACTGAAGAACACTGAACTCATCGTCATGTTCATGAAACCAGTCTGAGAAGACTCTACTTTGCGACCTGGTGCATCATCATGGAATCTGGAGGAAGCTGCTAGAAGATGTAAACTGTGGGGATGAAGGGATCCACATGGTGGCACCACCTCCACCAGCCTGGACTGTGAACACAAGGCAGGTTGGGTCCATGGATTCATACAGTTGGCCCCAAATTCTGACTCCACCATCAGTAGTGATGATCCTCAGCAGAAATCCAGACTCATCAGACCAGGCTGCACTTCTCCAAGTCCAGGCTTCAGCTGTCCAGTGTTGGTGAGCCTGTGCTGAGCCACTGCAGCCTCAGCTTTCTGGTCTTGGCGGACAGAAGTGGACCCTGACTTGGTTTTCGGCTGTTGAAGCTCATCCTCCTCAAGGTTGGAGGTGCTGGGGTTCATTCTGAGAAGCTTTTCTGCTCTTCACAATCATACAGAGTGGTTATCAGAGCTACTGTAGCCTTTCTGTCAGCTCCAACCAGTCTGTGGCCCTCAGAATCGCAGCTCACTGGATGGGTTTTCTAAGATCACAATCTAAGAGACTGACGAGTTTAACACTCAAATGGGGGGAAACCTGATATTTGTGAAGTTCACTGCTACTGGGATTGGCCCAAACCATCCGAAAATGCCCATGACTTTGTCTGAATGTTGCTGTGGATGCTGCTCTGTCTCTCTTATTAATGTGTCTGTATTAGTGTGCACCAGGCCTTTACTGCTAGTCCTACTTACTGATTAACACCTTCATTTACTAATTAACTACGACTCCAGCAGAGGTGTAGGACCATTAAACTTCTGACTGACGACAGCTGGCCATGTATTAGTGCCCCATCCTCTGAAGCCCAGGTCCAGGTGTGGAGGAGGAGCTATGGGGAGCAAGGGCTTCTGGGTAAAGCGGCTTTACCAAAGCGAGCCTGGAAATGAGCACTGCTTCACCAATTATAGCAGATTACAGCAGATCCACACCACTCAGGAGATCTAAAAGCCTCCTGTTTGTTCAGCCCAATAAGGAAAGAGAGAGAGAGAGAGAGAGAGAGAGAGAGGGTGACTGACTGGGAAGATCATTTCTAGGCAGAAAGACTGTGTGTATATATATATATATATATATATATATATATATATATATACAATAGTTCAGGCTAATGGCTTGGGTCTGCCTCACAATAGCAGTTTGCCACAATTAGCCTGATGACCGTTTGTGTGTCAGTTTCAGAAACTGGTACCTGATAATAGCCACAATTAGCACACGTGGGCTTTTCTGTATGTCGATCTAAAAACAGAAGCATTGGAGAAATGCTGAAATATCATATTTCCATGCTTAGCACCAGTACAGATTTTCCCGTTATCATTTATGATGAACGTATGGTGAAATCTGAAGCCTTTGTAGCGTGTAATACAGAGCAACAGATGCTGCCACTATATACACCCTATATAAAGCACTGACAATCCACAACGCACTGGCAATACTGTACTGAATTTACTAATAAGTACAGAATTATAAGCAATTACCAACCTATACTGTAGTACCACCTTCACAAACAAGTACCAATCTGCTAAATCCTCATCCTCAATTCTGGCAAAATATGACACCCATAGACTACTACAAACATATGAAATTCGAAAATATGCTTTTTAATAGAGTACTACCAGTGTAGTACTCAGTTGATAAAGAGTACCAACCGATAATAGTACTACCATCCTATAGTACCCCCTGAAGAAGTACCAACCCATATAGTACTGCCACATTATAATACACCCTGACGAACCTGTATAGTATTAATACACAATAGTACACCCTGAAGAAGTAGCAACCTGTCTAGTACTACCATCCTATAGTACCCCCTGAAGAAGTACCAATCTGTATAGTATTAATACACAATAGTACACCCTGAAGAAGTACCAACCCATATAGTACTGCCAGTGTAGTACTCAGTTTATGAAGAGTACCAACCCGTAATAGTACTGCCACACTGTAGTACACCCTAAAGAAGTGCCATTCCATATAGTACTGGCACACTATAGTACACCCTGAATAAGTACCATCCCAATTTGGCAAAAGATAGTACTCCATGAATAGTACCAGTCCCAGTTCTAGGGACATAAAAAAACTTTATGAAGAGGTTTTTATCCATAGAGTATTACTAAACTGTACACCATGTAGAAATACCAGGACCTGTAGCACTGGCAAAATATAGTACGCCCTTGATAAAAAGTACTAGCATAGAGTATTGTCAAAGAAATTAGAGGTAGTTATTCAGCAAAATGACATAGTACCAGTCCAAAATGTGCTGTACCAGTACTGCAAAATGTGGCAAAATGTAGTCCTGCCACTATAGTATTTACAGTCCATAATTTACTGGCAAAATATTACACGTCCTTCAAGTACCAACTTATAAAGTACCCTAATGAAAAGTTATAGGTCCATACAGCATCTACAAAATATAGAACCCCATTTTTTAATTAAGTATCAGCTTATACAGGATTGAGAACATATGGTACCAATTATAGTACTGCTGACAAAATAGATCCCCCTTTAAAGAAGTACCACAGTACTATCCTGAACTACAGATCTGCACTGGAGCTCCACACGTGTAGAGCCATTATGAAGAAGCTACAGAGATGAGTCCTGAGCTCATCCTGGATCATTAAGAAAGATGGTGTGGACCTTAATGTTGTGAATGTGCATTTCAATAGCGCTAATAAACGGATAACCTTGCTAAACTAGCCTGTCACTGCTACATAATGCAGGAACAATGGATGGAGGTACACTGAGCACCCTCTGGGGCCTCAATTTCCACAGAAGTCTTTCACCTGTGACGGTATTGATCAGCGACAGACCCCTTTTCGTCCCTCTATTTCTTTGTCTCCTCCGTCTTTGTGTCCCTGTCACCTCTCCCAGAGCTAGCACCATTAGCGAATGCGCTAACTCGGTGGTGGGGGCGTTACTTGAGGGCCGTTATTGGGGCCCCGAATGCCGATAATGATCACATTTAGCACGGCTGTGGACTGCGCGAGACAGTGATGTATGCTGTGTGTATCCCGCTTCCTCGCGGCAATGCTGTTGGGGTCCGGGTGGCGAAATCAATTTGTGGGAAGACTGGTGGCATGTGTGCCTATTAGCGCCCTGATAGGATCTTGGATGTCTGTTTCTATCTTTTCTATATATATATATATGGTGAAGGGACACACACACACACACACACACACACACACACAAACACACACACACAAGTAGATAAAACATTTGTTTTCCTATTTTAGTTTAAAAGGGTTTATTATCTGAAACTATGAGACATTCATTTGAATGTAGATAAAGCTCCCATGACGGCCACACCAATAACGTGATTCCAGGGCTGTCTCTAGACTACCAGAGGATGACCATAGAAATGTTTTTTTTTAATACCACCCCCTAAATATGCCATATTTCATATTCTGTAATATTCTAGGCCAGCATTGCATCCCTCAGCCTCAATGATTTGACAAAAATCCATCAGTGTCCATCAGAAACCCAAAACCCAGCAGATAAGCCCACACCCCGTAATCTAATCTATAGATTTCATATAAATGACATTTCTGAGAATATGGATTTCACTTATGTGCAACATATATTAATATATATATATATATATATATATATATATATATTTATAAATATATATATATATCCCAATCCGATTTTGTTTGGAAGTAAATATATATTTGTGAGTATGTATATATATATATATACTTTTTAATCCACAATAATTTTATGTCCACCACTGTCTATCAGAAACCCAAAACTCAGCAAAACCCAATATATTTTACTTATATCCACATTTTACTAGACAAACAGTGTGAATGTATCTCTCTCTGTATATATATATATATAGCTTGGGATGTCCTAATCTAATTTTGTTTGGAAGTAAATATATACATAACAAAAATCTAAAATAACCCATATATTACGCGTAAGTCTAAAATATGAGATGTGTATATATGAGTATATATGGCCACAGGTCTTCAGTTCTGCTTTTGAAGACCTCACCAGTAGCAAAGCTTGTTTAGCTTGTATCTACCCAGCTACCACTGAGGAAACTATCCTGATTGGACATTGTAGCGTTTCATAATGTATCCTTTTTTTGGTCAAAATATCTTAACAGTAGAACAAGACTAGGACTGTATTTCCCTGCAGAGTTTACAAACAATTTTAATTGTAATTGTAATTCTACTGAATTAAACTGAGCTCAGATTAGAGATCTTTTTTTATTTCAATTCTCAGAAATGATTAGACCTTCTCCGAAGACCTGGAAGGCCCTGAGGGTTCTCCACTGTAATATTCAGTAATCTCAGGATGTTGTAAAATTTGATATATTGACCACATGTGCGGTGATTTCGCTTGCAAAGGGATCATGTTATTGCAGTGGGAAAGTACTTGTGTGAAAATGACCCTTGATGGGGAAAAAGGCACCGCAGCTTCTTCTCTGAGCTGTAGTGTAGAGGTGCAGAGATGTGTAACTCGAGCCACGGCAGACAGACAGAGAGCTCATTCGGCGCTTTGAGTGTTGAGTGCTGTATTTTTTGAGGCAACCTTCAGATTTGATTGGGTTTTTGGGCGGCTGGACTGAGATGAAGGAGAATCCTCTTACTGATGTAAACGCTCCTTACAGGGAGGAATTTCCAGGGAAGTGTATGAGCTGAGTTTTGAACCAGGACTGCCATCAACTGCAAAGCATTTGAGCTACCGGCTTCCCTGGTATCACTGGTACTGGATCGTCCCTCCAAACTACGATTGCTGTCATGCAAAAAAAATCAGATCTTCTAAACTTGGTCGGCTTGGTTGGAAATTTCTGAGAGCCCAGTGTGGCTGCACCTGTGAAACACCTCAAAGCTGCACACAAAAGCTTTTCTGGACAAGCTGAGGGATGCAGAAGCAGCATCTGAAGGTAGAGAAGCATGTGGACTGAGGCAGTAGAGTCATACCACAGGATGACTCGGGTTTTTGGGTTACACTGACAGTTCTGGAGAGCTCCATAGTGCAGTAGCAGCGTTTCGGCCAGAGTTTAACCCCAGCCGAGGTTCTGCTGCTTTGTAGAAATGCTGTACCAGGATGACGAGCCCCTCCTATTCAAGCCCAGAACAGGGCCTGAGTGCGGGCGTGATTCTGAAGCTGCTGTTTGATGGTACAGCTGATTCGGGATGTTGCTTTAAGGACGAGAAATCTGGCTTATTTATCTTTTTCATTGTTGAGATGAAAATGCAGGTACCTTACTCTCCCTCTCCCTCTCTCTGTCTCTCTCTCTCTCTCTCTCTCTCTCTCTCCCTCTCTCCATCTCTCTCTCACACACTCCATCTCTCATCTTTCTCTCTCTCAATCTCTCTCTCCATCTCTCTCTCACACACTCCATCTCTCATCTTTCTCTCTCTCAATCTCTCTATCCATCACTCTCTCCCTCTCTCTTTCTCCATCTCACCTCTCTTTCTCCATCTCCCTCTCTCTCTCTCTCTTTCTCTCCTCTCCCTCTCTCTCTCACTCCATCACTCTCTCCCTCTCTCTTTCTCCATCTCTCTCTCTCTCTCTCTCTCTCTCTCTCTCTCTCCCTCTCTCCCTCTCTCTCTCTCTCACTCCATCTCTCCATCTCTCTCTGTCTATCCATCACTCTCTCCCTCTCTCTTTCTCCATCTCTCTCTCTCTCTCTCTCTCTCTCTCTCTCTCTCTCCCTCTCTCCCTCTCTCTCTCCCTCTCTCCCTCTCTCACCATCTCTCTCTCCATCTCTCTCTCCCTCTCTCTCTCTCTCGGAGGAGAAGGAGGAGGAGGAGGAGTGGAACGTGGGGCTAAGAGACTTGCTTTATTACAGCTCAGTTTTAGCTCATTTAAGCTTTAAGAAGAGTGAAAGGGAAGACACACACACACACACACACAGACACACACACACACAGACACACACACACACACAGACACATACACACACACACACACACACAGACACACACACACACACACACAGAAAGAGAGAGAGAGAGAGAGAGAGAGAGAGAGAGAGAGAGAGAGAGAGGGGAAGAAGGGGCCACACCGATCCAGCCTGCTGCGAATGTCATCTCTAGCATCACGGATGCTGGCTTGTTTACGTTGCCAGGAAGACGGTGCTGTCAATCATTACATCATCATTTTTTACACTACATATCCAAATGTTTGTGGACACCCCTTCTAACAAATGCATTCAGCTACCTCAAATAAAATGCACACACACACACACACACACACACACACACACACACATACAGCTTGTCTAATCCCTGTTGAGAAGTACTGCCAATAGAATAGGACTCTCTGGAGCATGAGAGTCGGCACCATGCTGCCTAATAATGACAGGCGTGGGATAGAGGGGTATGGAGCCCCCAGCATTGAGGAGCTGTGGAGCAGTGGAAGAACTGTATTTTCTGGAATGATGGATTGGGGTGGAGCTCCATTCAGTACTTTTGGGATGAGTTTGGGAAGTTAGGGAAGGATGAGGTGGGGTTGGTGATCATCCTGACAACATCCTGATCTCACTAACGCCACTCTTGTCGCTAAATGCAATCAAATCCTCACAGCAATGCTTCTCCAAACTCTAGTAGAGAATCTTCTCCCCTGGACAGTAGAGACAGTTACTTCAACAAAAGCAGGATCAGCTCTTTTTATTACCCTAAATGTCAGAAAGAAGCAATGAACGAGGAGGTGTCCCAATACTTTTGTCCAAATATGGAACACATTAATGCTAGTGCTGGGAGTGTGTGGCTTTTTGGGTCGCCATCCCTGGGGTCAGCTGTTTTATATGTTTTATATGTATAGGACCCTGTGTGTGTGTGTGTGTGTGTGTGTGTGTAAATGTAGCCTGTGGGACTCGCAGTGCAGCGTAAAGCTAAAGCAGAACACTTGCCCTGAGAGACCTTTGTGTTTACGGTGCAAATTCTTTCAACAGCAACAACCAAACGTCCACTTCCCAGGCTCTCGGGGGTGTGTGTGTTGTATGTGTACTTGTTAGAATGTGTGTGTGTGTATGTACCTGTGTTTTTGCTCTGTGTGTGTGTGTGTGTGTAAAGGTCAACGCGCTGCAGCTCTACAGCTGATACTCTAAATGTCTGTGTACCTAAAACAGTGCTGCTGCTGCGCTTAACCTGAAGACCAGGCCCATAATGAACACTACTGTGTGTGTGTGTGTGTGTGCTTGTTTACATCATTCCTGATTGATC
>NC_132880.1:1728621-1738621 GCF_030463535.1 Salminus brasiliensis
TCAGAGATATTCCTGGTGGTTGCTGTGGTATTTGAGGTGGTTGCAGTGGTATTCCTGGTGGTTGCTGTGGTATTTTAAGTGGTTGCTGTGGTATTTCAGATGGATGCAGTGGTATTTCAGGTTACTGCAGTGGTGTTCTAGGTGGATGCAGTGTATTTCAGGTGGCTGCAGTTGGTATTCCTGGTGGTTGCTGTGGTATTTCAGGTGGTTGCTGTGGTATTCCTGGTAGTTGCTGTGGTATTCCTGGTGGTTGCTGTGGTATTCCTGGTGGCTGCAGTGGTATTCCTGGTGGTTGCTGTGGTATTCCTGGTGGTTGCTGTGGTATTTCAGGTGGTAGCTGTGGTATTCCTGGTAGTTGCTGTGGTATTCCTGGTGGTTGCTGTGGTATTCCTGGTGGCTGCAGTGGTATTCCTGGTGGTTGCTGTGGTATTCCTGGTGGTTGCTGTGGTATTCAGGTGGTAGCTGTGGTATTCCTGGTAGTTGCTGTGGTATTCCACAACAGAAGGGTGTCGCCAGTAGTGTCATGAAGAATCACAGACTAAAATGACTGCTTTAACCCGTTCTGCGTTTTCTTATGTGTGTGTTTTTTACAGGTCCGTGAGCAGTGTGTGTGTATGTGTGCGCGAGTGTGTGGAAGCAGCGAGTTCCTTTACTCCGGAGCGTCCAGCTTTACATGGAGACTCCCATCTGGCCAGGTCAGTCACTTCCTATGTGTGGTGGTCTTTAGGACGCTCAGGTGTTATGCATGTTGCCTTCATATGAAGATTTGGGGGAAGGGGGTGGGATAGTAGATTATAACAGTTAATAGAAAATTATCAATGTGTAATTACATGGCTATTACAGCCACTTCAGTATTGGATTGGATCTGATTGGACAGAGCCTGAGACGTGTTGTCTTAAGGAAGACAGAGATGTAGTTTGTGTATTTCCACTCATAGCCAGTATAGGGTATATATGTGTGTGTGTGTGTGTGTGTATGTGTGTGTATGTGGATGTGTGTGTGTGTGTGTGTGTGTGTGTATGTGTGTGTGTGTGTCTGTGTTGTGGGCCAGGTTAATGTTGCATGTTTTCTGTAAGATTGATGGCTCTGCAGTCGGCCATTAAGCAGTCGCATATGCTCACACTCAGATTCCATCACTCTCTCTCTCTCTCGTTCCCTTTTTCTCTCTCTCTTTTACACACACACACACACACACATACACACCCCATAGCGAAGGTCTTCTCCTTAACTCATAAATTGTCAGCTGCTGTGACACACTCACACAGGGAGCTATATGAATAAATGAATAAATAACTGTGTGTGTGTGTGTGTGTGTGTGTGTGTGTGTGTGTCTTCTGTGAGCTCTGTCCTGCGGGTGGAAACGCCACTTGTAGCTGAGCTGCTGTTCGACAGTGTGAGGAAATTTCCTCTCATATCCCCCCCCCCCCCGGAGGGTTAATATGATGTTTCCTCTGGTTCTTTGAGTTCCCTGGTCAGCTCAAGATGCTCAAGCTGGTTGACCAGCTTAGCTTGACCAGTATGGCCTATGTTTTTGTTCGAGTTGGTTTTGATGGTTTAGCTGGTCAACAACCGTTACCGACCTTACCCAGATACAAAGCCACTGTGATCAAACCTGTTAACCATCATGACCACACCAGCTGACCAGAATGACCAGATGTGACCAACAATGGTCCACCAGTATGACATGTTGTACCAAACTGGTCCATCAAACTGAAACGAAAACACACGCTGTACTGGTCAGGAACTGAGGTGTAGAGGAACTTACATGAGCTGCACGTTTACTGTTGTAGCCTCTACTTATCGGAAAAACTGGGAATCCAGGGGGAAATCCGCTCTGCTTCTGAGCTAAAAGCTCAGTGAAGACGGTCTGAGACACAGAGGCTCGGTTCTGGAGTAGGGGTAGGAAGGGGGTAGGATCTATCAAATGAGCAGGGAGTCTGGTCTGTATTGACTGACTCTGGTTGCAAATTTGACAGCATGGCGGCCAGTTCGGCTCTTGTCAGGGCTCTGGCTTGTTGACGGTCATCGCTAGGAAAGATCAGATGGTGCAAATTTCAAAGCTTTATAAATTCTCTGATTCCTTGGGGCTTCGTAATGCCTGCGTCGCCCGCTGTAAGCACGTGGTCTTATACAGCTCTAAACAGGCAGGCATAATGTAGAGAGCGAGGGATAAAGAGAGAGATAGTGGGCATAGAGACACCAGAAAGAGAGAGAGAGAGAGAGAGAGTGGATAGAGGGATAGTGCTGACGATGTTTTCGCTGCAGAACATTCCCATTACAGAGCCATAAATCCTGCTGTGTCTCTGCAGGGCCGCCTGTGTCAGCATTCACCTGCTCCAGAGAGCGAGAGCGCCGCGCCAGAGCGTGAGAGAGAGAGAGAGAGAGAGAGAGAGAGAGAGAGAGTAGAGGAGATGAGAATGAGATAAGCAGAACAGGAATCTCCAGGAATCTGCTTGGTGGATTTGGAACACTGAACGATATGAGGGCTGATTTTCCGAGATAGAGACTTCCCAGGAAACTTGCTCGCTCACTCGCTTTCTCTCTATCTCTCTTTCTCACTGCACACATGACCCCACAAACACCCTCTAAATAGAGATTGTGTCCTCAAAGATCTTCAGATAGTCCGTGGGAATTATTTGGATGTCTGGGATTCAGATTTTTCCGAAGGTTTTCCGTGTTTTTTATTTTTAGTATTAATTCATGAGAAATCATAAACTCGCTCGCTTGTTTGATTGTTGTTATCGTTTCTTTGCTGTTGGCATGGCAACAACCAGGATGATGGATGGGTTGTGCGACACGAACTACATTACCCACAATGCCGCGTGGGTCTATGGTTAAATAGAGTTAAAGGTGGCTAAGCCGACAGTTTAGTCAGCGCGGTCTTCTAATAGCATGGTTACATTGCAGGCATGATACCAGGGGGTCAGCTCGAGCTGGTCAAGCTGATTGATTGTTTAATTCTTGACCAGTATGGGGTATGTTCTAGGACTGCCATTTCCAAACCATCCCAGAATGTGTGTTACAAACGTCCAGCACTGTCACAACGATATTCTAGCCTTGTTTTGATACTGTAGCAACAATGCTGTAATTACTTCCCAGGTCTTCCTGGAAAGAGCTGCTGTCCACTTGCTGTGTCCTCTCAAAATGTCAAAAGTATGTGGACACTACTTCTAATGAATGCATTCAGCTACTTTAAATTGCACTCATTGCTGCTCACACAGATGCTAACACAAATGCACACACACAGAGAGCTTTAGAGAAGAATTGCTGCCAATACAATAGGACCCTCTGGAGCAGATAAGCCAGACGAAGCTATTGGCACCATGCTGACTAATAATGCCAGGCGTGGGCTAGAAGTGCATGAACACTTAGCATTGAGCTGTGGAGCAGTGGAAGAACTGTGTTCTCTGGGATGATGGTGGAGCTCCATCCAGTACTTTTGGGATGAGTTGTGGAGCTGGGGAGTTTGGGATGAGGTGGACTGGTGATCCTTCAACATCCTGAGCTCACTAACTCACACTAGCACTTGTCAGTTTTTAATCCCCTTGGTTTTAGAAGATGCAATGAGTGAACAGGTGTCCCAATACTTTAGTCCATGTAGTGTATGGAGTCTCTGTTGAGCGTCCTGTTAAACTGTGGGTTAATGTGTGTGTGTGTGTGAGTGTGTGAGTTTGTGTGTGTGTCTGTGTCCGCGGGCCATTGTGGAGGAGGAGTGTGCATTTGAAATGCAGATGGGAAACATTCAGAAGGTGATAAATGTGTTTGTTCACACACAGGCAGAGAACATGCGTACAATTACAGGAGATTAACAGCAGAGAGGGAAAAAGACACCTGACTACACACACACACACACACACACACACACACATGGTTTAACACATGCATATAACTGCATATTTCCACCAATACATCATTGCTGTCATAAGAAAAGCTTTTTCAGTTCAAAAAGGAGAAGAGAAACCCCCAGAGGTTTAATGTGTGTTAATGTGATTTATGAAATAAATCTGATAAAGTCTGTCGGTTAATTCACCATTAAACAATGTAAAGAGCAGTGTGTGTGTGTGTGTGTGTGTGTGTGTGTATGTATGCAGTAGCAGCAGCAGCACTGAGCACTGTTCTACTGTGCAGCTTTACTCTATAGTTTTTGATTTGCAGGAAATACCAGTGCTCTAACCTCCCCTCCACTCCAGACACCACCTCCAGATCCACTGTAAAACTCCACTCGCTCGTCTGCGTCCAAATACTTTCCTGACCCTTCCACTCCTGTCTGTTCTCTTTGATTCTGCTGGCCTGGATCTCTTGCTCTCAGTAAAAAATACACTGGCAGAGCTGACTAGCGCATGGATCCACATGAGTACCAGATCAGCAGAGTGAGGAGAGGAGAGGACTACGTTTCTGTAAAGTATTCGGACGCAGCCGGGCTCCACAATAAAACCAGATTTCTATGCAAACTGACCCCAAACTGACCCCAAACTGACCCTTAACACACAAACTGCTTAAACCTCCACCGGAATTTCCCAGCATGTAGCCCGTCCAGATCAGGTGCTGCCCTCAGAGCAGCAGATCTCTGCCGGAGTCGCAATAAATAAATAAATTAATTAATGTCCTCAAATCATACAGGAAAATTAAATGGAGATATAAACAGCTGTCAATCATTAACTTTAGGCCACGCCTACTTCCAGGTTAACTCCCACAGGAATACGGAAACATAATAATGGACCTGTGTCACACTTCTTGTGTGTGTGTGTGTGTGTGTGTGTAAGAGAAAGGGAAGCATTGCAGGGGGAGTGGCTCTGGCCCAGGTGTTCCCCAGCAAGCTGTGCAGGATTTTCTCTGTAAGTGTGTGTGTGTGTGTGTGTGTGCAGGGACGCTGCAGGCAGCCCCTCGTAAAGCCCATTAGAGCGATGTAGAGTTTCTGCCTGCCTCATTACACTGTTTAAAGGCACACACACGCTCTCTCTCACACACACACACACACACACACCTGCACTGATGCCAGTCACTGCACTTCATGCTTTGCGCCTCTCTGCCTCAGCACTGCTCTCTCTCTCTCTCTCTCTCTCTCTCTCTCTCTCTCTCTCTCTCTCTCTCTCTCTCTCTCTCTAACGCACCCTCAAAAGCTGTGTGTGAACGAGAGGAGCTTCAATCTATGGTTCTATCAGAGTGATTTACAGCTCACTCGAACCCTGAGCAGCCTGATCTATTACAGACAGGTCCTGGTTCCCGTAGCAACCGCATACTCCAATAACTGGCGTCTGGAGTCTGGAGGTGATGAGATGATCTCCAGTATCAAGAACACCGTATTCTCCCAAAGGCCAAACCGAAGGCTAGCTCTAACATTGCATGGGTATGTAATACAGTACACCTGCAGTGTGTTTCTACATTACATGGCCAAATGTTTGTGGACATTTTGCAAGTCACATTCATTGCACCCTGCAGAGAAGGCGCGGACTAGAGGGGTATAAAGCCCCCCCAGAATTGAGCTTCAGAGCAGTGGAAGAACTTGGAGTGTTCTCTGGAATAATGGATGGTGGTGCTTCATCCAGTACTTTTGGGATGAGGTGGGGATGATGAGGTGGGGTGGTGATCCTCCATCCAACATCCTGACCTCACCAACGCTCTTGTTGCTGAATGCAAATCCTCACATCCTGGACAGTAGAGACAGTTACTCCAACAAAAGCAGGAGAAACTCTTTTAATGCCCTTGATTTCAAAAGAAAAGTGAATTGGCATGCGTCCCAATACTTTTGTCCATATAGTATGTTTGGGGTTGTGTGTGTTTCTGCAGTCTCCGCAGTGTTAGAGAGTGTTAGAGACTGCAGGGATAATAATTAACTTCAGAAAAAGAAAAGCCTCATGTGTTCCCTCCCTCCCCTCATCTAACTTCTTCCAAAATCAGACTTTTCATCCCCTTTCTCACTTGTTTCAATTATGTCTGGCTCCCAGGCATGCGAACACACACATACACACACACGCACACACACACATATATACACACTCCTCATAACAAAAGTATGGAGAGGCTGTGTTCAGTGTGAACATTACTCAGGCCCATGGGCATGAGAGCAGATATGAGAGACTTAATTACAGCATTCACTCATTTCTGTACTAAACACAGAGAAATCAGGGGAGGGAGGGTGAGGGGGGGTAGGGGTGCAGAACAGAGCGAGAGGGTAAGAGCGAGTGTTTGGGGGTAGAAAAATGTGAAAGAGATGATGGAGAAAAAAGAACAAGTTAGCCAAAGAGACGTGTCACGGTATGAAATGCGTGTGCCTCCTGGTCAGACGGCAGCCGTGTTCGCTGCACTGCAGAGTCTAATTGCTGCCAGCGCTGGGCTGGAACCCGTATCTCCTCAATCACACACCCCAGTACAGCTCCCATATCATACTTTAGGTGGTGGGAGCTGCTAAACTGGTGCAAAATGCTCTGAGCTGCACTCACACACACACATACACACACACACACACACACACACGCACGCACACACACGCACACACACACACACACATACACTTCTGTGTTTTTTTTCTTCATCTGCTGCCTCAGTGTTTAGAACACGTCTATGGCTTATTCTCCACTCTTCTTAAACCTCTTATATCCCTGCTTCTTGCTCCATAGATATAAAGCAGTTATTGGGCCCTATATTACAAGCAGTGGTTAGACCTAAGTGCTTTATTATGGTACTGTAGAATGTTGCAGAAACAGTGATTGGACCTGTATACTCTACAGTAAGGCCTTAGTTCCAATATTTAAATGACAGCAGTGCCATGATGCCAATTAAAAAAAACAGTGATTGGGCCTAAGTGCTTTATTATAGTACTGCAGAATGTTGCTTCCAACTGCTAAGCAGTGGTTGGATCTAGGTGATTCATTATAGGACTGCAGAATGTTGCAGAAACAGTGATTGGACCTGTATACTCTACAGTAAGGTCTTAGTTCCAGTAATTAAACGGTGAGTGTGCTTATGTGCTTAATTCATGGATTGATGGTTGGACCTAAGTGCTTCATTACAAGGCTGCTGTGTTTTGATCTGCTCAGTGAAGCAGTAATTGAACCTAAGTATCTTAGTACCTTCATTACAGCAATGCCATGATGCCAATAAAAGAAACAGTGATTGGACCTAAGTGCTTTATTGCAGCAGAGTCTTAATTCTAGCGATGAAGCATTGATTGGACCTCAGTGTTCACAGGGCTGCAGCGAATTTATCTAGGTTGGACCTAAGTGCTCTACGAATGGCTGCAAGTTTGATTCTGGACATTGCACTGGAATGAGATCAGATTATCAGTGTACAATCTAGTGAAACAAACACATTATGTGGACAAAAGTATTGGGACACCTGCTCATGCGTTGTTTCTTCAAAAAACAAATGAATTAAAAGAGCTGATCCTACTTTTGTTGGAGTAACTGTCTCTACTGCCCAGGGAAGAAGGGTTCCTACTGGATTTTGAGCATTGCTGTGAGGATTTGATTGCATTCAGCTATCACAATCATTCCAGAGAGCAAAGTTCTACTTCTCCACAGTTCAGTACTGGGGGCTCTATACCCCTCTAGCCCACGCCTGGCATTAGGGATGTTGTCGCGTGGGGTCACGTTGTTTATCTGCTCCAGAGAGTCATATTCTATTAGCAATACTGTATGTGCATTTGCACATCTGTGTCAGCAATGGGTTGCAACTTAAACTATCTGAATGCATTCATCAGAATGAGAGTCTACAAGTGGGTTTGTACATGTGTTGGTACTAGGGTCCAGTTGGGCTTCCCGAATAGTCCCCATCATTACCGCCCACCCTAATCTCACACGGGAGGTTGAGCAGCCCAGATGGGGGCCCATGTTTAACCCCTCCTGGTCCCTTCACTGGCACAGGTGGGCATCCAGGAGACCCCGTTCAGTGTACACTCTCAGGTCCTGGGTTTATTCAGTGTGTGAACCCCTGCTCTGCTTCACCAGGTTACAGCAGCGTGTACTCTTGAGTCCTTGCAGCCGAGGGTGTATGAGACTTACATATTGCACTACCTGCATGTCCAACACATCAAAGCACTGAAAATCCCCACAATCCCAGATTAAAGCACACAGCCTCATCTGCATGAGTTTACACAGCACTTTCTCAGCAGATGCAGCATCACTTTCTCTCTTGCTGAGGTCTTGTGGGTGTGGCCTAAACCTGAAGTTTACATTTAAAGTTTCCTTTAACAGTTTCAACAACCAACAAACGAGGAAGAGCATGGAAATGCAGAGTCGGCCCAGGGCATACTCGAATTATGTGGACGCGTTCAGGGCCCCATCACCACCAGGGGGCCCCCAAGAGCACCAAGGTATCATTAAACAAAAAATATATTTTTAAAAATACAAAGCAACGGGTGCTTCAGCATATTGCGCAATATTTCTCTCCCTATAAAACTGGTGCTGAGGTAATGGTATGAGGGGCGCCCCGAATGAAAATCTCCTTAGGGCCTCATAAAGGCTTGGACCGGCCCTGTGTAAATGTAAAGGTATATGTTGATTGGAGCTCTACCTCAGCAGAGATCTGATCTCTGATCCTTGAGGGCAGCACCTGATCTGAATGGGCTACATGGAGTAAGGTGGACATCAGTAAATATGTGATAAAGCAGGTGTGTGAATTCTGTGTGTTTTGAGGTCAGTTTGGGGTCAGTTTTTTAGAAATATGATTTTATTGGGGAGCTCAGTGAGGCAGTGTTGAGGACAGGCTACTAGAGCCGTCCACTGATGGAATCCGTCCGAATACTTTACTGAGACTCAGTCCTCTACTAGACTCTGCTGATCTGGTACTCGTGTGGATCCATGAGCTAGTCAGCTCTGCCAGTGTATTTACTGAGAGCATGAGATCCAGGCCAGCAGAATCAAGGAGAGCAGACTGAAGAGGAAGGGTCAGGAAAGTATTCGGACGCAGACGAGCGAGTGGAGTTTTACGGTGGATCTGGAGGTTGTGGAGTGGAGTGGAGGGGAGGTTAAACACAAGTCAGCTGTATCCATTCAGAACACATTATATATTCATTCTGAAATGCGTTCATAATCAGTTACAACTCACACACACACACACACACACACATATACTATATCTACACATCACAATTACACACATATGAATGCACACACACACACAGCCCGATTACTCTCTGTAATAAGTTACCCTCATTACACACTGATCGCCCCTCTTTGTAACATCACTCACCGCTTGGTGCTGTCAGAAAGGGGCGGAGCCTCCACTGCAGCATCTGCCACTGAGCGTCAGGAGGATTTGAATAATTCTCAGAATGCCGAGCGGGGGGTCTGGGAGTATCTCCGCCTGTATTCCTCTGAACGATGGCAACTGACTGATGGAACGCAAATGTTGTGTGTATGTGATGTAGAGTGTGTGTGTGTGTGTGTGTGTGTGTGTGATGGTGGGGCTGCTGGTGGTAAGCGCTGATTAACGAGCACCCCTCACACTCAGCGGAAGCGGAAATTAAGTATTTGGGTTTAAGTGGGACATTTGTCAAATCCCTGCAGTGTTTAGGGCGGGGCCGCCTTTCCTGATGTACGAACGCAATACCTCAAACTGCGACGTAGACCGCTAATATATAATAATACATAAACCTAAAACTATATCATCTATGAACCTAAATTATACAATACTACATAGACCTAAAACATACCATAATACGCAGGCCTAAAATATATACACATATACCTAAATATATATAATAATACATAGACCTAAAACATACCATAATACGCAGGCCTAAAATATATAATACATTTACCTAAATATATATAATAATACATATAATAATAACATATAATACCAGATAGGCCCAAAATAATGCATAAACCTAAAACTATATCATCTATAAACTTTAAATTTACAATACTACATAGACCTAAAATATATAATAACACAAAGGCCCAAAATATAGAACAATACATAGACCTAATATAAAGCATAACCCTACAACTATAAAATATATAAAACTAAAATATCTAAATTTGCACAGACCAAAAAT
>NC_132880.1:1743621-1776121 GCF_030463535.1 Salminus brasiliensis
CCCTGAAAATTCCTACTAAACTAAAATCACTAAAATTACGCAGATATAACATTCCAATTGCAAAAACTACACATACCGCAAATTCATACTGCACTAAAATCACAAACATTGATGTTATTACTATCAGAATGCAAAAGTCATACTGGACAGAAAAAAATGACAGTTATTACTGTCAGACTGCAAAAACGATATATACCGCAAATTCATACTGGACAAAAATATAAAAAAAAAACACAGTTATTATATTCCAATTTCAAAAACTACACATACTGCAAATTCATACTGCACAAAATCACAAAAATTACACAGTAATTACTGTTAGAATGTAAAAACATCACCCTGAAAATTCATACTGGATAGATATTAGTAAGATGACTGTTAATACTGTCAGAATGTAAAAACTACACATGCTGCAAATTCATACTGGACTAAAATCACATTAAAACATTACGCAGTTCATGCTGTCAGATTGCAAAAACTGCACACTGCAGATTCATACTGGAGTTTAAAAAAAGATTGCATCTGAATGATCGTGCTGTGGAGCTTCTAATGAATTGTCAGACCGATTCATGAATCGCCTCGCCTCGTGCTCATCACCAGTGAAACCTTCCATAAAGGTTTCCGTTCAGGGAATACGTCTAATGTCCTGGTGTCATGTTTGACCAATTATCTCACGTCTCTGTAGGGATCCAGTTTGTCAAGCTGGTATTTAACACCTATCTGACACAGCGGGGTGTTGCCAGAGACGCTGAGGGCCCTGTATTAACCTTTAAAAACACTTAACACCGCTTCACCTGTCAATGACATGACATGCCAGGCTTAATGGAGGACATCCGCAGGTCATTAATGTAAGGACAAGGGGAAGTGTCAGGTGTCCAGCCGTTCTCAGCGTGTCAATAGTGTTATTACCTCAGTTTTTCATGTTCTCTGTCACAGCTGACTGCTATACTATTAGAATGTATTATCCCAGAGGACGACTGTAGCTGCCCTGACAAAATCCTGCTGCGGATCCGCTGACGCAACTCTTAAGAAGCAATGAAGTTCTTCTTTAAGGTTTAACATGGTTAAATATTGAGTAAATATTAATTGTTGTCCTGGGTCCTGGCATTCATGGGGATGTCAAATGTCATTGTGGACCACATGCAGGACACCCTTTCATCATGCTGGTGTTCCCTGATGGCAGCGGCACCTCTTTCAGCAGCTGCCCACTGCATCCACTGTTGAGGAAGGGTTCGAGGAACATGATGAAGACCTGAATTCTGGAAATTCCCCACATCCCCAATCCAGCATCTGTATCGACAAAAGTATTGGGACTCCTGCTGATTTATTGTTTCCTCCTAAATCCAGGATATATAGAGTAACTATCTCTACTGTCCAGTGGAGAAGGCGACTCACCTCATCTATCCTAAAAGTATTGGATGGAACATCATCATCCATCATTTGAGAGAACGCAGCTCAGTGCTGCGGGGGGGGGGGGGGGGGGGGCTTTATACCCATCCTCCAGCCCATGCCTGGCATTAGGTGCCAATAGGTTCATGCTTGTTTATGTGCTCCAGAGAGTCCTAATGTATTGGCAAGCACTTCTCCTCTACAGGGACTCTAGACCAGCTGAGTGATCTGAATCAGCAATGGGTTCAACTTCAAAGCAGCGGAAGGCATTCATTAGAAGATGCGTCCACAAACTTATGGACACGTAGTGTAGATCTTAAAATTGAAGCACAAGCGTTTTAAGGCCTTTTCTCCGTCAGCGCCTCACGCTGAGCTCAGCTGCTGAAGGGACTAATCCGGTATGTATTTAACTAATGGAGTCAAATGGCTGTTACTCACTGCCAGGACAGGAGAAGCGTAGCCAGTGTGAGTTCATCCAAAGGTCAGCCAAGGCTGGGCTATGGTCACATAAATGTCGGGTCTAATGATCTGACCGAAAGCTATCCATGAGCCTTGTCTAGGAGTGTGTGCGAGAGAGTGTGTGTGTGTGTGTGTGTGTGTGTGTGTGTGTGTGTGTGTGTAAATTGTGGCACACTGGATCCTGTCATATATTAAAAGACTTCTGTAGATAATAGAGAGCCAATTACAGCAGGTCATGCCCTCACCACACTGCAGTCATCTGTAATTACCTGCGGAAGTGGTTACCTGTGTGTGTGTGTGTGTGTGTGTGTGTGTGTGTGTGTGCGTGTGTGTGTGTGTGTGTGTGGGATGGAGAGGAAAAGTGAGTACAAAGGGCTTTAAACAGACTTCTGTAACAATCCTGTCAATCCTTCAAAAGCAACGTGTGCACACCGATCAGCCATAACATTAAAACCACTGCCAGACAGACAGACAGACAGACAGCTGTAGTGAACAACATAAAGCTTCCACTGCGGTATAGGGGTGGATATATTAGGCAGTTCTGATGAAGCAGGACAAATGGACAAGCATAAGAACCGCTGAGACACTTTGATGAGAACCAGACTGTGATGTTTTAGACGACTGGGTCAGAACATCTCCAGAACAAGGTTTTCCACCAACGCCAAGAACTTCAGCCACACAGAAATCAACTGAACAATAGTGGAACCCTGTTTGGTGCACACAGCTTGCCAATAGAATAGGGCTGTCTGGAGCAGATCAATAGCATGAAGCTATTGGCATCATTCTACCAAATAATGTCAGTTGTGGGCTATAGAGGGGTAGAGGAGAAGCTGTGGAGCAGTGGAAGAACTGTGCTCTCTGGAATGATAGATGGTGGTGGAGCTCCATCCAGTACTTTTGGGATGAGGTAGGGAGATTGGGGATGGATGAGGTGGGGTGGTGAGCATCATCCAACAAAAGCAGGATACACTCATTTTAATACCATTGATTTCAGAAGAAACAATGAACGAACAAGTGTTCCAATACTTTTGTCCATTCATATATATATATATATATATATATATATATATAAAACTATCTCTCTCTCTCTGCCTCCTCTTGGCTCTACTGTGAATCCCTGACTCAACACTAATACAGCCATTAATATGAGCATTGATCATTTACCCCCTTTATTCAGATATACAAGTTAATTAAAACTAGTTCACACACACACACACACACACACACACACACACACACACACACACACATACTGGAAAGCAAGAGGATGCTTAATTTATGTTTATGTTAGAACAATTCTACAGTCATACTATGAGTATGTATAATGTGTGTGTGTGTGTGTGTGTGTGTGTGTGTATATAATTCTATATGGTATTTTACAGATCAGCACTGTCAATCATTTCCTCATCACTGTATAAGGTTCATACATTCACTACACATTAGACATGTTAACTCTCTCTCTCTCTCTCTCTCTCTCTCTCTCTCTCCTTGCTGGCCTGATATGCACATGCACACACACACACACACACACACACACACACACACACACACACACACACACACACACATGCTTACACGGCGGGATCGATAGCTGCATATCTAGGCATTGAGCCGTGCTCGTTGGGTCTTTATTTGATTTTAGCTGCTTTGCTGAGTGGACATAAAGCTGAAATGACAGTCTGAGAGGTGTGTGTGTGTGTGGGGGGGGGGTGTTCCTTAGAGACGCACTCTGTCCACGTCTGTGATTTCTTTTATATCTCACCCGACCTCCTGACCCACGAACAAGAAGAGCACGGGAATTCGAGGCACAGAGGAGGGGCAGATCACTAGCAGATGTCAAACATAAACCCATTGGCACCGTGCCTAATAACAGGGTAACAGGGGTGGGCTAGAGGGGTATAAAGCCCCCCAGCATTGAGGAGCTGTGGAGCAGTGGAAGAACTGTGTTTCTCTGGAATGATGGATGGTGGAGCTCCATCCAGGAGTTAGGGATGATGAGCTGGGATGGTGATGATCATCAGCCAACATCCTGACCTCCTGTCGCTGAATGCAATCAAATCCTCACAGCAATGGTTTTCCAAAAATCTAGTAAGAAAGCCTTCTTCCCTCCAACAAAAGCTCTTCATTTCAAAAGATACGCTGAATGCATGAGCAGGTGTCCCAATACTTTTGTCCTCATAGTGTGCATTTTGTGCAGTGGATTGCTGTTTTATGCACTGCACACCGTACCGTATTTACCCCCTTTACATCACACATTCTGTACCATAAACTAACGCACACTGTCCTCACAGCGGTAATCCTCAGCCAATAATCCTCAGCCCTCCCGCTGTGTGTGTCCGGCTTTATGGCCGTGCACGGCGCGCATAGGAAACATCTATAGCTCTGAGTTTAATTGCTCTGTTTACTGTAAATCCCCCCGCAGTCTTTGTACATGCCTACAGTGTTTATGAAAAGCAGCCTGGGACGGCTTTGAACTCCACCATGGGCAGTGCTGGGTGTGTGTGTGTATGCAGCATGTGTGTGTTTATGATTATTATGGCGCTGGTGGGACGCTGGTAGTGGTTGGATTGCTACAGTGCTAATTTCTGTGTAAATGTTGACAATTTCATTGTGTTTCCTGCGAAGAGAACCGAGAGAGTTCCTCTGAGGTCAGACCACGGAGTCGATCTTGGCTGGATATATTTGGAGATGAGCCTAAGATTATTAAGGTGAGCAGAAAAGTATCTCAGAAACCATAGGGTTGTTGTAGCCCATAGGGATAGGGACAACAGCAGAAGGCCACACAGGGTCCCGCAACTTTCAGCCAAGAACAAAGGGCTGAGGCTGCAGCGGCTCAGCACAGCAAAAATGGACTGGAGAAATGAGGCCTGGTCTGGTAAATCTTGATGAATCTTGAGGAACACATGGTGTCTACTGAAGCTCCTTGGGATTCCTTGTGTTTAGGTGAGATGGTTGTGCTGACAGTAGTCTACAAAGCTCTTCACCAGGCTCTTCCCTCATTAATTTACCCCCCCCCCCCACACACACATAAGAACATCAGAACCTCCGAACCTGACCTCACTGATGCTCTCATGAAACTGAATGCAACCAAATCCTCCTCACAGCAATGTTCCGACATCTAGTGTGAAGCCTTTCCAGAAGATTAGAAGCTGTTGCTCCAGCTAAGGAGGACAAACCCCTTGTTAATCTCCTTAATTTCAGAAGTAACCCTTTTGTCCAATATATGGACAAAAGTATTGGGACACCTTCTCATTTATTGTTTCTTCCAAAATCAAGGGTTTTTAAAAGAGTTTCTCCTGCTTTTCTTGGAGTAACTGTCTTTACTAAAGGTATTGTACTAGATTTTGGAGTGGCGCATTGCTGTGAGGATTTGATTGGATTCGGCGACAAGAGCGTTAGTGAGGTCAGAATGTTGGATGATGATCACCACCCCACCTCATCCATCCCCAATTCCCCAATTTAACATCCATAAAAGTACTGGATGGAGCTCCACCTCCATCCATCATTCCACAGTTGCTCCACTGCTCCACAGCTCCTCAATGCTGGGGGGCTTCATACCCCCTCTATTGCCCACGCCTGGCATTATTAGGCAGCATGGTGACGATAGGTTCATGATGTTGATCTGCTCCAGAGAGTCCTATTCTATTGGCAGTACTTCTGTATGGGGATTGGACAAGCTGTGTGTGTGCATTTGCACGTCTGTGTCAGCAATGGGTGCAAGCCTATTAAAGTAGCTGAATATGCAGGTGTCCACAAACTTTTGGACATGTAGTGTATATATATATATAGCACTTGGCTATATATAGGGGACTTGCTGTTTCTGCCCACACAGCTGTGTGTGTGTGTGTGTGTGAGAGTGTATCGCATAAACCACTGCAGTCAGCTCAGACTCCATTCACTCAGATGCTTCACACACACACACACAGGTCTCAGAAACACACACACACACACACACACACACTCACAGTGGCGGAAACACACTCGGCGAGCATAAGTGTACGTATGTCCCGCTACTTTAACCAAGCAAATTGCTTTAATGGCACAGAGTGTGCGAGCGCTCCTCCCTCACTGCAGCGTTCCGTGGGGGATCAGAGACACACTCCCTTTTGTGAATGCGGTGTGTGTGTGTGTGTTGGAGGGGGATAATGAGGAAGTGCTGCTGTAATTGCTGCGTCTTTTGCACTCCTCTCCTCTCGAGACGCCTCAGGGGAATGATGGAGGGATTAGAGGAGGATGAAAGGAGAGAGACAGGGAGCGAGAGGACCCCCCCGGGGAGGGACGAGTGAAGGGGTGACCCGAGGTCATGCTTAACAGGGTGGCAAGCATGCAGAGTGCAGACTAATGTCGCTCTCTCTCTCCCTCTCGCTCTCTTGCTCTCTCTCTAGGCGGTTATGAATCTGAAATCATGCTCTAAGTGTTCGGGGAAAAAAAAACATGCAAATTTCACAAGGCTTCGTTCTCACTGTGTGCTGGTGCAGGAGCGTGCAGGCCTCACTCCCAGCGCTCTCTAGTTCTGAGTGAAGAATTGAAGCACATTAAAATAACACATATTTTAACTAACATTCAACTATGCACCCCGACTAGCTTGCTCCTTCACTCACTGTCCTCTATCCTATCAGCTCCACTGACCGTACAGCAGCACTGTGTAGTTCTATAAGTCCAGGCTGTGACTCTGTTCTCAGTGCTCAGGACCCCACAGGACGGACCACCACAGAGCAGGGGTGTCTGACAGTCCACCCTGTCAGACACCCCTACCTAGTTGGGACACCTTGTAGATATAAAGTCAGAGACAGAGGCTCTGTATCTGCTGCTGCACAGTTTGTGGTGGTCATCCTCTAGACCTTCATCAGTGCCCACAGGATGCAGCCCACAGGACGCTGCCCACAGGACGCTGCCCACAGGACGCTGCCCACAGGATGCTGTTGGCTAGATATTTCTGGTTATTCACACTGTATAATAAAGTGAAATTAGAAAAATATGCCAGGTTTTTAATATATTATAATATCATCCTAATCTGAACTACCTAATTTAACCTAATCTGAACTGGCAAATTCAACATAATCTGAACTAATAAAATCAACATAATCTGAACTAATAAAATCAACCTAATCTGAACTAGCAAAATCATCATAATCCGAACTAACAAAATCAACATAATCTGAACTAGCAAAATCATCCTAATCTTAACTAGCAAAATCAACAAAATCTGAACTAGCAAAATCATCATAATCTGAACTAGCAAAATCAACATAATCTGAACTAGCAAAATCAACATAATCTGAACTAGCAAAATCATCATAATCTGAACTAGCAAAATCATCATAATCTGAACTAGCAAAATTAACATAATCTGAACTAGCAAAATCAACACAATATGAACTAGCAAAATCATCATAATCTGAACTAATAAAATCTTCATAATCTGAACTAGCAAAATCAACATAATCCGAACTAACAAAATCTTCATAATCTGAACTAACAAAATCAACATAATCTGAACTAGCAAAATCATCATAATCTGAACTAGCAAAATCAACATAATCTGAACTAGCAAAATCAACATAATCTGAACTAGCAAAATCATCATAATCTGAACTAGCAAAATCAACATAATCTGAACTAACAAAATCAACATAATCTGAACTAGCAAAATCAACATAATCTGAACTAGCAAAATCATCATAATCTGAACTAGCAAAATCAACATAATCTGAACTAGCAAAATTATCATAATCTGAACTAGCAAAATCAACATAATCTGAACTAGCAAAATCATCATAATCTGAACTAGCAAAATCAACATAATCTGAACTAGCAAAATCAACATAATCTGAACTAGCAAAATCATCATAATCTGAACTAACAAAATCAACATAATCTGAACTAGCAAAATCATCATAATCTGAACTAATAAAATCTTCATAATCTGAACTAGCAAAATCATCATAATCTGAACTAACAAAGTCTTCATAATATGAACTAACAAAATCAACATAATCTGAACTAGCAAAATCAACATAATCTAAACTAATAAAATCATCATAATCTGAACTAACAAAATCATTGTAATTTGACCTATCAAAGTCATCACAATGTGAAATAGCAAAAGCATTATTATCAGAAGGCATGGTCTGAACTAGCAAAATCATTGTAATCCGATCTAGCAAAAATATCATTAGTATGTCAGATTTTTATGTATTTTGTACTCAAAAACACATTTAGGTTCTACACTATACACAATACTATACACAATACATGTATGTGCTATACTATAAATACAAGTACACTTCTGTACTTCTATACTATAGTTATCTGTTTAAATTCATCTCACAGTGAATTCTACAGTATATTTGTATTATGAGACTCAGACTTCAGAGACCACGCTTATCAAAGAAATAGACCTGCTGCATTTTCCAATATGTTTTCTGAAAGTTTGACCCCGGAATTATAAGCGTTTGGTCTCAACCTCAGATAGTGGATTTCTGCGCAGCCTGCTGAGTGAAGTGTCTAATTAACTCATGCGTGCACAATCAGACTCAGGCCACAGAGGTTCGGAACGGCTTCATAATGAGAAATAAACCCTTCTGTATCTTGTCTGTGTATTATTTTGTCATAAATCGACCAAACATGTCGAGCCTCAGGGTTCCTCTATTCAAGACAGACCCTGGCTTCCCCCGGAGACCAATTAGAACAGCTGGAAATGACTGCTTATTGGATTGCTTATCAATTAAAAATAAACAAAAAGAAAAAGGCAAAAACAAAGGAAAGTACGGGAAGTGTATTGAATGTCCACCTAATGGCCGAGCAAGCGTGACTTTCCTTTTAAGGAACGCTCTTCATGATGAATTCAGTATGTGAAGCCACAGGCAGGAAGTGTGTGTGTGATGGTACAGTGGTGTGGCTCTCACAATGTTCCAGCCAAGAGCAGTCCTTAGTGTCCAGTGCCCGATGTCCAGTGTCCAATGTCCCCAGCTACAAAGGAGAGGGGGTTCCTGAGTGTGTTTCTGAGAGTGTCTCTGAGAGTGGGTTTCCTGAGAGTGGGTTTCTGAGAGTGGTTTCTGAGAGTGTTTCTGAGAGTGTCTCTGAGAGTGGGTTTCCTGAGAGTGGGTTTCAGAAAGTGTGTTTCTGAGAGTGGTTTCTGAGAGTGGGTTTCTGAGAGTGGGTTTCTGCGAGTGGGTTTCAGAAAGTGTGTTTCTGAGAGTGGGTTCCTGAGAGTGGGTTTCTGAGAGTGGGTTTCAGAAAGTGTGTTTCTGAGAGTGGGTTCCTGAGAGTGGGTTCCTGAGAGTGTGTTTCTGAGAGTGTGTTTCTGAGAGTGGGTTTCAGAAAGTGTGTTTCTGAGAGTGGGTTCCTGAGAATGTGTTTCTGAGAGTGGTTTCCTGAGAGTGGGTTTCAGAAAGTGTTTCTGAGAGTGGGTTCCTGAGAGTGGGTTCCTGAGAGTGGGTTTCAGAAAGTGTGTTTCTGAGAGTGGGTTCCTGAGAGTGGGTTCCTGAGAGTGTGTTTCTGAGAGTGTGTTTCTGAGAGTGAGTTTCAGAAAGTGTGTTTCTGAGAGTGGGTTCCTGAGAGTGGGTTCTTGAGAGTGTGTTTCTGAGAGTGGTTTCTGAGAGTGGGTTTCTGAGAGTGGTTTCTGAGAGTGGGTTCCTGAGAGTGTGTTTCTGAGAGTGGGTTTCTGAGAGTGTGTTTCTGAGAGTGGATCTCAGAGGACTTATACAGATTGACTGTCAAATACAGAGCTATTGCAGGTTTAGCCAGATGAGGCGTCCAGTCTTTTGCTTTCATCCCATAATAAAGCCCATTGCGGAGTGGACAGGCCACGCTTACCAGTCTCCAGCTGTCTCTGAGGCTGATGGGCCTGTTTTGTCCACCTGACAGAGAGCCATCAGTGATGTGACAGTGATGGAGAGACAGGAAGTTGAGAGTGGGGGCAAAACAGAGAGATAAAGTGACAGAAAGGGGAGGGTCTAGAAAGAGTGACCAAAGAGCAACACTATCGTTCAAAAGTCTGGAATCAGGGATGTAGGAGGAGGGGGCGATGAGGAGGGTGCAGCCCCTCAGGATTTCAGGATTGTTGAACTGGAACTGCTATGTTAGATATGTCCAGAATGAGGAGTGGAACTGTCTGTGGTCCTGAAGTGACTGTAGAAACGCTGTAGAATGGCGACAGTTAAGTTCTAACAAAGAAAATGATTATAAATAATAATATGATAATATTATATTCTACATAAATTGTGTTTCACAAAATACTTAAGTAAAACATCTCAAATCATCAGTTTATAGCATTTATATCTACATCATATAACAGAGCATCATTGTGTCTACATTATAAAAGGGTGCTGATACGGCTGTGTTTGGTATGTCTCACCCGGCTCTCAATGACCCACCAGAAATGCGACGGCTTCAGGCGGGTGAATTATTTAGTGTGTGTGTTTACACCAGGCTGACAGAGTCAAGCAGGACAGGCATACACACACTACACTCAGAATAAAACATGATAGGCGGTTTTACACACACACACACATACACACACACACACACACACACACACACACACACATACACACACACACACACACATACACACACACATCTGCAGTGACAAACATGCAGCTTAAAGCTCCATAAGCATTAAAAGAGCATTCCAGTTTTCCACAGTGTCCAGTTATCCACAGTGTCCAGTTTTCCTCTCCATGCGATCCAGTGTCTATAGTCTTCACAGTGTCCCCTAATTGTCCACAGTATTCTTCAGTGCTTCAGTGTCTTCGCATCATCCCCAATGCCCCCAGTTTTCCTCAGCATCTACAATGTGCCTTGTATTCTTCAGTGTCTAGAGTGTCCCCCGTATTCTTCAGTGTCTAGAGTGTCCCCTGTATTCTTCAGTGCCTCCAGTGTCCCCTGTATTCTATAGTGTCTCCAGTCTCTCCTGTATTTTTCGGTGTCTTAAATGTCCCCTGTATTCTCAGGGTCAACCGTGTCCCCTGTATTCTTCAGTGCCTCCAGTGTCCCCTGTATTCTTTAGTGTCTGCAATATCCCTTGTATTCTTCAGTGTCCCCTGTATTTTTCAGTATCTACAGTGCCCCCTGTATTCTTCATTGTCTCCAATGTCCCCTGTATTCTTCAGTGTCTCCAATGTCCCCTGTATTCTTCAGTGTCTCCAATGTCCCCTGTATTACTGTTTCTACAGTGTTCAGAGTGTCCCCAGTGATCCACAGTGACCAGTGTTCATCAGTGTCTACAGCATCCTCATTGTCCACAGCATACAGTGTGTGTGTGTGTGTGTGTGTGTGTGTGTGAATGTGTGTATAAGAACTATAGAAAAGGATAGATAGAGTGAGGGAGAGAATGTGGTGTGAGATTGTGTCTTTAGTGTGTGAGTAACAGAAACAGATGGAGTTGAGGCATTTATATGAGTGTGTGTGTGTGTGTGTGTGTGTGTGTGTGTGTTTCCTTTTTAGATGAATTATCTGTGAACAATCTCTTCACTTTCTGTATCTGGACTCAAAACTCTGATTAATCAATATTTCACCACCTCTTTCCCATCACCAACACTTTCTTTTTTAACATCTCAAATGTCTGTGTAAATGCATGTGTGTGTGTGTGTGTGTGTGTGTGTGTGTGCTATAGTCTCTGACACAAATAAATCATAGTTGTGAGTGGGAGTTTTGGTGAATAATTGATGCTCCTGCAGACGCCTGTGTGTGTTTTCTGTGAGTGTGAAACGTTCAGCGAGTGAATTGGGTTCAAGGCGCCATAAAAGGAGAAACTGGAGAGAGAATGCACAGCGTTCTGGCAGCCCGCCTGACTGTGTCTGAAATAACACACACACACACACACACACACACACACACACTTTCCCTGGTCCTTCTTCTTAAATCCTTTCTATCTTAAAGCGAAAGTTTAGCCAAAAAAGAGCTCCAGAGCCTCGGCCGCCGGCCGGCATGAGATGTCTGGTCCTGTGGTTTGGTCTCCTGGAGCTATGAGGTAGCTAATGTAGCTAACAGCTAATGAAAGCTTATACCCCATCAATTAGCATGGTGCTCATCTCACACTCTTCTCAAAGCATGAGGAGGTGTTCGGTCATCTCTAATAGACCTGATTATGGTCTCTGACACTGTGTGACTTACTGTTCTCGACGAACCTTGACCAATTTGACCTGTGAACAGTAGTCCATGTAATGTAATGTGACTATTTTACGATTTTTTGGAAAAGCACATCAACACAGATGCAGTAGGTTCAGTTCTGAAAGCCTAATGAAACCTACATAATGATGAAAGCCTATATTTACATCCATACAGGTGTATTTCTAGAAGAGGGAACTGTGGTAAACAGGAACAGGCCTTTATAAATGTCCGTGGAGGCTCATGTCAGGTGTCATGGAAAGGTACATTATGAGCACATTAAGAAAATCCAGGCGAGCCTAGTTTCTGCACAGATTGGTCAATGGCAAAATTTCCTGTAGCCTTTAGTGTGACCCTGCCTGGTAAAGCACTCAAGCCTTAAGCTGTGGACCCCATATTTACTAGCATTTAGACAGGAAGAGGCCCAAGACCTAACACTGCAGTAGCGATGCTGGGCGAGGCTGGTGGGCGGCATGCTAAGCTTTCCCAATGTTCCCCAGTGTCCCCAGTGCTCCCTAATGTCCACTGTCCACTGTTTCTCAGTGTCCAGAGTGTCCCTAAGTGTCCACATGTCTCAGGCATCAGGCCGTGTCTCCATTACCATTAAGGGAGCTTTTAGAGACAATGTTGCTTGTCTTTGGCCTTGGCCTTGTCATCAACCCAGTTCTTGCTGGAGACATTGGGACTCAAGGAGGCAAGGGGCAGAGCGGACCCCCGTTGGGGCAGCCGTGGTGGCGGTGGGGCGGAAGCATGTAATTGGAGGACAGCTGGTGATTGGCTGAAGGACCTGTTCACGCTACACGTCCTGAGGCATTGATGGAGAGCTGGAATACACCTGTGTGTGCGTGTGTGTGTGTGTGTGTGTGCAGACATGTCCATAGACCTGTCAGGGCACACAGGACAATTTTGTGGGAAGTTTCGTCCCACTTCTTGTTTCATTACACTGACGATGAAGCGCAGGTGATAATCAGGCTGTGTGTGCAGCGCTGAAGTTGTGCGGAGCGCGTTATTGCACTGGATTGTTTTACATTCCTGTGATTTATGAGATTTGGGGCTCGGCCGTGATAGTTCCAATTAATCTTCAGCATCATGTGGAGAATAGAGCAAAGCTATGTGAAGCAGAGAGAGAGAGAGACACAGAGAGAGACAGAGAGAGACAGAGAGAGAGAGAGACTGCTGCCTCAGCAAACCGCATTACACCATATACACTGTGTAGCAGTTCACACTGCGTTACCTCTCTCTCTCAATCTCTCTCTCTCTTTTCTCTTTCTATCTTTCTCCCTGTATCTGCACATATCGGCCACCTCCATTAACGGCAGCCCATTGGCTTCTACTATGAGTGAGGGTCTAGGTTAGGAGCTACTCCGCCTTAATTCTGTTGTGGTCTCAGCTATCATGCCCATGTGGGGCTCACATGGGTGGAACGTGGGCTGGGTAGGCTCTGAGTGTCCCAGTAACCTGTACAGTTGGGCTTCCCAAATGGGCCTTATTGCTACAGCCCATCATTGGTTACACTAAAGGTGTTTTAGCTGTACTAGCAGGGGTTTCAGTCCTACTGGGACGGGTTTCAGTCCTACTGGGACGGGTTTCGGTTCTACTAGGAGGGGTTTTGGCTGTACTGGAAGGTGTTTCAGTTGTACTGGGAGGAGTTTTGTTTGTACTGGAAGGTGTTTTAGTTGTACTGGGAGGGGTTTCAGTTGTACTGGGAGGAGTTTTGGTTATACTGGAAGAGGTTTTGGTTATAATGGAAGGTGTTTCAGTTGTACTGGGAAGAGTTTTGGTTGAACTAGGAGAGGTTTCAGTTCTACTTGGAGGTGTTTCAGTTGTACTGGGAGGGGTTTCAGTTGTACTGGGAGGAGTTTTGGTTATACTGGAAGAGGTTTTGGTTATAATGGAAGGTGTTTCAGTTGTACTGGGAAGAGTTTTGGTTGAACTAGGAGAGGTTTCAGTTCTACTGGGAGGTGTTTCAGTTGTACTGGGAGGTGTTTCGTTCTACTGGGAGGAGTTTTGGTTATACTGGAAGGAGTTTTGGTTGAACTATGAGAGGTTTCAGTTCTACTGGGAGGTGTTTCAGTTGAACTGGAAGGAGTTTTGATTATACTGGAAGGTGTTTCAGTTCTACTGGGAGGGGTTTCAGTTCTACTGGGAGAGGCTTTGGTTATAATGGAAGGTGTTTCAGTTGTACTGTGAGAGGCTTTGGTTATACTGGAAGGTGTTTCAGTTCTACTGGGAGGGGTTTCAGTTCTACTGGGAAGGGTTTTGGTTGTGGAATTTGTCTTGGAGAGATGAATGCATTCACACTGATGTAACCTGTGGCTCCAATGCATCTCCTCCTCGCGAAGTTGTTTGAGGGACTGGATTTGAATCTGGTTTAAATGTGTTCACACTTGCCTTTTTATGTGGCTTGGCCCAGATATAATCCTGATACTCAAGAAGCATGAAGTGACCAGATGTAAACAGGGTCATTAATTCAGCAAATCAATTAATGTTATGGCCTCAGGAAATGGACGTTCAGAGCTGACTAGCTTATGGATCTATATGAGCACTAGATCAGTAGAATTTAGAACAGGAGTTTCAGTAAAGTAAAGTATTTGGACGCTGCCGCCCATTACTCCCCATGTCAATGGGCTGCCTATCCAGACCAATCACTGCCCTATATATACATATATATGCGTGTGTGTGTGTGTGTGTGTGTGTTTGTGTATAAATTACAGTACAGGTACAGTTTGAACATGAATGGGTGTGAATGGGCGTCTTACTACATTTTCAAATGTGGGTTTGTACTACTTGGACTGGTACTGAGATCAGTTCTGCCTCTTTGCCTGCCAATGTTGCCTTATTTACTCTGGTTCTCTTTGGTGAGTGAAAGCACGAAAGTATAAGAGAGAGTAGCTTCAGCTGAGACGGGCAGACAAATCGTTCTCTCTATCCAGCTGAAGCTGCTGTAGGAGTGTTTTTGAGTGGATTGTCAGAAATGTAATGTATATGTAGTTCTTGGTCCTCTGAGGCCACCGTAAGTTGTATTTCAGAGAGGCTGACTGGGCCAGATGGGAGAAACAATAAAATGAGCGAGCGAGAGACAGAGAGAGAGCGAAAGAGAGAGAGTAGTCATATTGATTACTCCTAATTAGATTCCTATCAAGTCTTCAGGGACTGGCAGCACGTTTTAGAGTGAGAGAGAGAGAGAAACGAGAAAGGAAGCCCTCGTCTCAGAGATGTACTAGCCAAGAAGTATATGAAGCAAGATAATTCAATTTCAGAAGCCCCCAGAATGAAAGCAGATTAGATTACTGAGATGCTTTCTCCTGTCTAATTACGATTTCTGTTTTTTCCCCCCAAGTTGGCCGTTAACTCTTTTAGTGAAGTTAAGTGAGTTTGGACAACTCTCTGCGAGTTTTAGTGGTGTTGGGTTTGTGGTCGGGATGCCTGGAAGACACAAACACACACACACACACACACACACACACACACACACATACATGCACACATACCAATCAGGCCTCAGACTCAGACATGAACAAGAGCTTGGGATGTGATTAACAAGAAGTGCTAGAAGTTTCCACATTCTCAGTGTTTTGCCTCAGAAATGCAGTAATACTTTATACACTGACTCACACTGCTGATATATTTGTATTCAGACCAATTCAATTCAGACCAGTTTAATTCAGACCAGTTTAATTCAGACCTGTTCAATTCAGAACAGTTTAATTCAGAACAGTTTAATTCAGACCAGTTCAATTCAGACCAGTTTAATTCAGAACAGTTTAATTCAGACCAGTTCAATTCAGACCAGTTCAATTCAGACCAGTTTAATTCAGACCTGTTCAATTCAGACCAAATCAATTCAGTTCAATTCAGACCAGTTTAATTCACCTCAATTCAGACAAGTTCAATTCAGACCAAATAAATTCATCTCAATTCAGACCAGTTAAATTAATCTCAATTCAGACCAGTTTAATTCATCTCAATTCAGACAAGTTCAATTCAGACCAAATAAATTCAGCTCAATTCAGACCAGTTCAATTAATCTCAATTCAGACTAGTTTAATTCAGCTCAATTCAGACCAAATAAATTCAGCTCAATTCAGACCAGTTCAATTAATCTCAATTCAGACCAATTCAACTCAGATCAATTCAGACCAGTTAAATTCAGACCAGTTTAATTCAGACCAGTTCAATTTAGACCAAATCAATTCAGCTTAATTCAGACCAGTTCAAATAAGCTCAATTCAGACCAGTTCAATTAAGCTCAATTCAGACCAGTTCAATTAGCTCAATTCAGACCAGTTCAATTAGCTCAATTCAGACCAGTTCAATTCAGACTAAATCACTTCAGCTCAATTCAGACCAATTCAGTTCAACTCACTTCATACCAGTTTAGTTTGGCTCGATTTAGGTCAAATCAATTCAACTCAGTTCATACCAGTTCAATAAGACTAAATTCAGACCAGTTCAATTCAGTTCAGTTTAGTGCATTCCAGTTTAATTCAGTCCAGTTTGATACAGATAAATTTCAGTCAGTTCAGTCCGGTTCAGTTCCGACCAGTTCAATCCAGCTCAGTTTAGACCAAATCAATTCAACTAAATTCAGACCAAAATTGAACTCAATTCAGTGCATTCCAGTTTAAATCAGGATTGATTTTATGATATTAATTTCAGTTCAATTCAATTCAATTCACCTCAATTCAATTCAACCGTTTTCTCTTCAGTTTAGTTTGAGTCCAGCCTACTCCAGCGCAACACAGCTCACGCTGCTTTACTGTTGTGTAAACAATAATCTGGCAGTTTTTGCCTCCAAACTACCTTTGGAGCTCTTTTGGTCCCAAGGTGGTTTAAACATAAATTCTGACATCCCAACGAGAGCATAAAATGCGTCCGTTATTGCAAAGCAGCAAAGATAAGCATTTTCATTTGTACAAAATGCGTTTAAAAAAAGACAGGTGTCCACAAACTTTTGCCAACTTTATTTTCCATCCAACCACCCATTCGTCCACCTGTTTGCCCATCCACACAACCCACTCACCTTCTCAATCCCCTCTACACCTCTTCCGTTTCAGTTTTGCTGGGTTAGGCCCCGTGTTTGTGTTCATATGGGGCGATATTGAGCTTTTCCGTGCCTCTGTAAACGTTCCCCCGCCACATCAAAGCAGACAGCCATATTGCCTCAGTCATACGGCGTCTCCCCGGAGCCTCCCGCAGATGGCTAGATGTAATCACAGCACACACAACTCCGGCATCTCCCAGGGCTTTCACCTCTAATGGTTCACCAAATAAAACACACATGCCGGTGCTGTTGGATCAAACACACACCCAGAGGAGGGGTCTGACATGATGGGCAGCAGTATGACACACCAAATACACACTGGGTTTTTAATAAAGTAGAGTTTGCGTTGAGTAATTTTGCCAGTTTGTCCGAAGAAATAACGCTTACAGAGTTCACAGGTCGACCAATAGATGTTCGGAGCCTGACGTTTGCTAGAACTGCACCAGTGTTAGCATTAGCATTGACACAGCATTAGAAACCCCACAGATGTGCTAGTAGACAGAGCTCTGGCATGTATAGTCCATGCCGAAGGCCTGGCTGCAGAGTTCAGGCTGGAAGCAAGACAGAGTGGCTTCACCTTCTACCATGCAGCACAAACAAACCCCAACCTAAACTGTAAACACCATCTCCATACTCGCCCCCCGATTCGCCTCTCATCCCCCCCCCTCTCTCTCCCCTGCTACTCTATGCAGGCCTGTAATTGTTGGTGTAAATCCTCTGGCTCCTGTACGCCCCTGTCTTAAGCAGGACTATTATGCATGCTTCAGTCGGGATCCTGCTGATTGCAGCTGTCAGGGCTTGCTGATTCACAGCCTAACCTCAGCCGTCCCGTAGCCCTCCATCTATCCGTCCATCCCTCCTTCCCCTCTCCCTCCACTCTACTCTACTCCTCCTTGGTCTGTGTTGGGTAATAGTTAACTGGGTTTCAGTAAAGGTTCTCATATTAAGCTATTATTGGTCTGCTGACGAAATATTAAGCTATTCCGATTTCCCAGAATAAACTGTTCCTGTTTTTCACACAAAGAATAACCCAGCCCCTATAGGAGGTGTTTGGACATACGTGAGGAACTAGTGGAGAAGAAAAACCCAGCTCCTATAGAAGATGTTTGGACATACATGAGGAATGTGTGGAGATGAAAAGCCCAGCCCCTATAGGAGATGTTTGGACATACGTGAGGAACTAGTGGAGAAGAAAAACCCAGCTCCTATAGAAGATGTTTGGACATACATGAGGAATGTGTGGAGATGAAAAGCCCAGCCCCTATAGAAGATGTTTGGACATACGTGAGGAATGTGTGGAGATGAAAAGCCCAGCCCCTATAGGAGATGTTTGGACATACATGAGGAATGTGTGGAGATGAAAAGCCCAGCCCCTATAGAAGATGTTTGGACATACGTGAGGAATGTGTGGAGAAGAAAAACCCAGCCCCTATAGAAGATGTTTGGACATACATGAGGAATGTGTGGAGATGAAAAGCCCAGCCCCTATAGAAGATGTTTGGACATACGTGAGGAATGTGTGGAGATGAAAAGCCCAGCCCCTATAGGAGATGTTTGGACATACATGAGGAATGTGTGGAGATGAAAAGCCCAGCCCCTATAGAAGATGTTTGGACATACATGAGGAATGTGTGAAGAAGAAAAACCCAGCCCCTATAGGTGGCGTTTGGACATACATGAGGAATGTGTGGAGGTGAAAAGCCCAGCCCCTATAGGAGGTGTTTAGACATACATGAGGAATGTGTGGAGATGAAAAGCCCAGCCCCTATAGGAGGTGTTTGGACATACATGAGGAATGTGTGGAGATGAAAAGCCCAGCCCCTATAGGAGGTGTTTGGACATACGTGAGGAACTAGTGGAGAAGAAATGCCCAGCCCCTATAGGAGGTGTTTGAACATACATGAGGAATGTGTGGAGATGAAAAGCCCAGCCCCTATAGGAGGTGTTTGGACATACGTGAGGAACTAGTGGAGAACAAAAACCCAGCCCCTATAGGAGCTGTTTGGACCTATGTGAGGAACTAGTGAAGAAGAAAAACCCAGCCCCTATAGGAAGTTTGTGGACATCAGTGAAGAACGTGTGTAGAAGAAAGACCCTATCACTACAGGGAATGTGTGGAGAGGAAAGACCCCACTAGGATGTCTTCGAGACCAGAGGAGGACCTACACAACACGGACACACACTCTGAGTGTGTGTTGTTGTTCCGTCCTTTAGCTTGTTGCGAATGTCCAAGATCAGTAGGAAACCTTTAAGCAGTTATAAGAGCCAGGGGGGTGAACCGAGGCCAACTGTCAGAGAGGGCCGGAGGAAAATAGATAGAACGAGAGAGAAAGAGAGAGATAGAGAGAGAGAGAGATCCATACTGCACATCCACGATTTGTGTTTTTTTACCCCCCATCTCTTAAAGATGACCAATCAATGAATCCCATGCATAATTCAGCACACCATAGGAGGGAAGCATAACTGTCATAAATTATTATTTCATTTGATCGTTAGGGCCCAATCTATTCGAATTAACTGACAACATTATTCATCAATGTGTGTATAAATATGCATGTCCTTCTATTTACAGACCCCCTGAATGAGTCTCTGGCATGGCTGCAAATGAATTTCTGGCGTAAAATATGAATTTTCTCAGGGCAAATAATTCAGCGATATGAGGGAGTCGAAGGTTAGCGTTGGCGTGCTGGTGACGGAGGGCGTACACAAACACACACACACACAAACACACACATGTCCTTGTCAAGCGTTCGGTGACGGCCAGATGAATTTTCGAAAATGGATCTGGTTCGTTTAAAAGGACACGATGCCGGTGGATATACTATTAGACTACATCTTTACAAAATCAGCTGTAAACAAGTAAACAAGTAAACAGCGCTCTGAGCACCAGCCATATTTAACCCCCTAGGCAGCCCAGGTCCCGCCGGCAGGCCGAAAGTGTTATTACAAGCTTCCATTACCAAAGAATAACAGTTCCACCAGTTTGTAAACCTGATGGTGATTGGATGAGAAGTATAAACACACACCATTCTGACTCCCTATTGGTTTATAAGAGATCCATCACACCTACACACACGTCCCGTCACTCTCCAGTGAGCTCACAGCAGACGTCTGTAGTCTAGTATGAAGACTGTGTCCGTGGCAGAGACTCAAGAGACCTGCAGTGAAACGTCCCGACTGAGCCTCACATTTACACTCCAATAAAGCTTATTGATCACACGCCTCTGAAGTCTGACTTTCTGCAGCTTTACTAAACTTCTAGACAACGACTCCTCATATTTTCCTCCATGAAGCTCATGTTGATGCTCAGTAGAGCACAGAGACGCTCCTTTAATAGAGCTGATATTACTGAAATGCTTCATTTTCAATGGGCAGATCTGCAGCTGAAACAGGAGCCTAGTGCAGCCCAACATTTTTAACATCAACATTTTAATAGATCATTCTCCTCATTATGACTTGGAAATGGGGAAAATGGGTTTTTTTTTGGGGGGGGGGGGTAGTGCACTATAGACCCCTGTGGCGCGGCCTAAGCTTTCAGCCTTTGTTCTCCTTCCATTACTTTTACTTTTCTACTTGAAGTCGTTCTGAAACCAGTACTTTTACACTTTTATTAGAGTAAAAAGGTTAGGTTGATGCTTCAGATTCTATAGAAGTCTTTTAAAACCTAGTATCTTCACTTCAAATACTTTTCACGCCTTCTCTCAGGATAGTTTTTTTAACTATGCAAAGTAGTTAAGTCTATGTTCTAGATAACAGTGAGTCCTACAGTGCCAGAAACCACACGATCAAGATTAAAGATTAGAAATCAAGATTAGAGATTAGTGAAGACCTCCCATCCGGGTTGTAAAGTTAAGCAATGGCAGCACAGTGGTGCCGCAGGTAGTGCATGTGTCGCACAGCTGGGGTATACAAGTTTTAGGCATACCATGGTGTACAAAAATGGATGGTCATCATACTGAGTACATTTGCTATTAATACTGACTATTTATGAGTTTTATAAACCAAATTGTCAATTGATTAATGAAGAAAATCATCAGCAGATTAATCCACAATGAAAATTATCTGCAACTGCCAACAAACCAGTTCAGTTTCTTATTATTTTCTATTTATTTTACGTTTCAATCAACGTTCATTAATAAATTGTTTTATTTATAGTAAATATTTTGTTTAACAAAAAAATATTTAATAATATAATTTGCTGGTGTCCAGATAAAAGGTCAGATCTGTTGGGCCGGCACGAGAGGGGCCTACTCAATATTAGGCAGATGGTGATGGTGAAGGTTATGGCTGAGGGAGGGTGTATAGCATTAATGTCAGCTACTATAGAAGATAGCAAACCAGCCTGAAACACACCATGATCTCAGCATTTCACCTACAATGACGTTCAACCAAAAGTGGGCTTCATCTGGAAGATCATTTTTAGGTTTTGAGGACCATATTTCCTGACCCGAGAAGCTTCATCTGCCAGCACACCAGCAATGTCCCTCAGAACAAGCCTAGACATGTAAAAATAGTCTAAAATGAGCTGATAGCACAAATATTGACCAGGTTTAAGCTCATTCCCTTTGCCAGGTTCAGATGTTTGTGATGATATGTTCAGTCCCGTTGAAGATCAAGCTGAAATCAGGCAAATATGTGATTCATATTTGAACGTAGTTGTTTTTTCGCCGCAGCAGGTTAAGTGTTTCTGCATTACTGGCAGTAAGTAGTCGGTAATGTCAGCCCGATGTGGAGCAGCTGTTAGCTCTGACATGCCATGAAAGGAGCAGAGCGGTGCGGCCGCGTTTGGAGAGAGCTGTGCGGTGTTTTCACGTCTGCAGAACAACAAAAGCAGGAGAACCCCTCCAGGCTGCCAGCCATCACTCAGTCTGCTCGCAGAGCATGTGATCAGCGTTTCCGTCCTCACTTCCGTACGCAGATTCCCTTTCTTCACCTCGCTTTTCTTTCGCCTTGTAGATGAAGCGGATGTGGGGCGCCAGGGGCAACGAGAGGTGTGTGTGTATGTGTATGTGTGTGTGTGTGTGTGTGAGAGAGAGAGAGACTTAATGGGGACTAAATACCATTCCTATAAAATACCATTAAACAAATGCCATACAGTCCAATACAAGTCCAATATAATTACAAAAAACGATCAACTCCGAAATAAGTCAGATTACAAATACTATTAATTCCAAGTACAAATACCATACAGACCAAGACAAATCCAATAAATAATTGCAAAAACTATCAAGTCCAAGACTAATTATAAATACTATCAATGAATTCCAAATATGAGCCCACAACAAGTCAAATTCTAAGTACAATTAATTCCAACTACAAATACTCTCAATTACGTAAGTCCAAATACCATAAAGCTCAAGACAATTCCAATACAATTGCAAACTGAGATAAATCCAAGTACAAATACCATAATTCCTGAGTATGAGTTATCTCAATTCCAATTACAAATACCATACAGTCCAATACAAGTCCAATATAATTACAAAAAACTATCAACTCCAAGATAAATCAGATTACAAATACTATTAATTCTGAGTATGAATACAAGAGTCCAATTACAATTAGAAATACTACTGAGACCAAGTCCAATTACATGTACTATAAATTCAGATTATGCATACTCTCAATTACAAGTACAAATACCATAAATATTTGCAAAAACTATTCCAAGACATTCCAACTATTCCAACTAAGTCCAAGACACGTCTAATAACAAATTCTAACAATTCATTCCAAGTATGAATACCATTGAATTAGAAATACTACTATACTAGTCCAATACTAGTCCAATTCCAAATACTATCAATTCCAATTATAAATACTCTCAATTACAAGTACAAATACCATAAAGCTCAAGACAAGTACAATACAATTACAAGTTGGGATAAATCCAAAGTACAAATACTATCGAGTCCAGGACAAAACCAATGCAGTTACAAATTAGTCCAAGATAAGTCTGATAACAAATACTACTGAGACCATGTCTGATGTGTCTGAACTGAATGGCGGGAATCTGTGCTTTGATTTCCTGGAAGATCTTCAGAAATTCTTCAAAAATCCAAATTCATTCAATAATTTGTTGTTATAATAAAAACTTTATAGAAAACACAAACACATGTGGGGGGGGGGTCGTTTGGACATGGTTTGGGCAGTGGTGAAGGCAGATCTGCAGTGCGGTGAGTAAGTGTGTGTATGTGTGTGTGTGTGTGTGTGTGTGTGTGTGTATACAAAGCTGTTCACGCTAAAGTGATGATTAAGGGATCATGGCCTTTAAATAGACAGGCTGGCCTGTTTACCCACTCCAAACCCCCAATCAATCCTTCACTGGCCAGATTAATTGAAACGCTTCCGATTGATTTTTTTTTCCTGTCCTTCTTTCTCACCCTCCCTTTTGTTTCCCGCCCTCACTCTCTCTCTCTCTCTCTCCCTCTCTCTCTCTCTCTCTCTCTCCATGTCTTGGTCTGGGGGTTTCATAGGCTTCTGCGTGAAGTTCAAACGTGTGACTAGTTAGAAGTTTGAGGTCTGGTTTGGACCGAGCGTTCCTCCAAAGTGAGGAGCGACACTCACCACGGGCTTATGGTTCTTGTGGGGTGGCGCACAAATGAGGACCACGAGTGCTCCAATCAGGAAGGGGCCAAAGAGCAGAGCAGAGTACGTGACCTTCCTTCCTGGAGGCCTCGGATCAGTCCTATTCTCTCGAGTTTGGTTGTGTGTGTGTGTGTGTGTGTGTGTGTGAACATCTCGGCTTCTTCACGGACGCTCCTGTCAAACCCCAGCTCTGTCTGCCAGAGAGCTGAATCTTTCAAGACCAGCTGCACATCACGCCCTGGGGGCACACACACACACACACACACACACACACACACACACACACACACACATACGTTAACATCAAATGAGTGCTGGAAACAACGCATGAGTGAAAGCGAGAGGCTGAGGAACGGCTTTTGGGAGCGAATCAGAGCTTCATCTCCTGCTCCACTTTCTCCTGACAGCACAAGGCAGGACTAAATTAGCACACAGCCACCTGCCAGTCAGACCGGAGGAGTCCTCCACTCAAATCATGCCGTTTCCTCAGTCATCACTGCAGTTTAGCCGTACGCTCATGGCTCGTCTGGGCTCGTAATTGAAAGGAAACCCTGTAAATGCATCGTTAGCGACATAATTTCATCATTAATTACATTTTCTTTCAGTGTAGACTTTGAAGCTTTGGAGAAACCGGGCCTTATTCACCAACCGGCTTCACGATTCCGACGTTCACCACTGCTTTCTCATTTCTCGTTGGGATTTCCTCCATCATTGCGAGAGCAGATCTGTTAACGGTTTGCTTTAAAACCCTGCTCTAAGAACCCATCCCGAACCTGGACTTTCTAGACTTTCAGACTTAGAACTAATTGAGGACAGTTCTGAAGAGGACCACTGAAAAAAGTCGTTAGACTGCAGACGGGTTGAAAGTGTTATTACACTTCTATTACCAAAGAATTGCCCCTGTAGATACTGAGTAATACACCTTGGTGTGTGATGAGCCTCGGAGTATCAAAGCCATGGGGTTAGAAAGACCAGACGAATCCAATAAAATAAAAGACCCCAATTGACTGCAGAGTCTGGAGTTAATATGAACTGAAAGTGGGCGTGGCCTAACACTGTTTACTGTTCTCTCTTCTCAGTCTTATCAGATTTCATCTGAATCTGTATAATGATGTTTAGTATTTTATCATGGGCAGAGTCAACAAAGACACCTTATGCGATAATTTCTAACACTCAGGTTTACGAAGCTTTTCGAGTGACTCAATGGAAGGGTCCTAGCTAGGGGTGGGAATCGGAGGTGACTGATTAGGGGAGCAAACAAGACTGGGAGTACCAGAATGACCAGAGCCAACAGGCTCATGTGGGGCTCACATGGATGGAAAGTGGGCGGAGTCAACAAAGATGCCCTATGCGATCATTTCTAAGGTTCAGGTTTACGAAGCTCTTCACATTACTCATTGGAAGGGTCCTAGCTAGGGGTGGGAATCGGAGGTGACAAACAAGACTAGGAGGAACAGAATGACCTCATGTGGGGCTCACATGGGTGGAAAGTGGGCTCGGTGGGTTCTGGGTGAGTTTGTACATGTGTTGTTCCTGGGACCCAGTTGATCTTCCCAAATAGGGCCCTATCATTACAGCCCACTCTAATCCCATCTAGGTCCCATGTGCAGTGTACAACCCAGATGGGGTCCATGTTTAACCTCTCCTGGTTAACCCCTCCCATCATTGACCAGCTTAAGTGGGCCTGCCAACATGGAACCCAGGGTGTACCCATACAGGCTCCATGTGGGGATGTAATCTATGCGATGGAGGCGTCTGGTTTATGTGTAGGTTTTCTCAGGGAGTAATCACACATGGACTACGCAAGACTGGCAGCAGCGCTGAAGATGCTTAGACTTGCAAAACAAGTAGGGCGAGCGACAGCAGACGCTGAAAGTTGCATCAGGCATCTCGAGACCCGCTGAATTATCTACAAGAGCAAGCGACGGGGGAAAAAAACAGTGCGATTTTCTGCATCGTTAATGCGGATCATCTGTCCAATATGCCGGAGTCTGCGTGAGCTTTGTGGTGGAGTCAGCTTGTTACCCGTTCTCACACACATACACAGGTATACATGTCATGTTCATGTGATAAGCCGCTGATATCGCTGTATGATCCTGTTATTGTTTACCTGACGTGCATGAAAGTGGAGGGTTACCTTATTTTCCATAACAACAGAATAGGGGGCATCTTTATTTAGTTTGCGTGAGAACTTCGACAGTGGATCTGTTGCTATAGAGATCACCCACAGTGATAATGAACATACAGGGAGTAGTGTAATGCGCTCAGTCTCTGAGAGCTGGGGAGCTCCATATAACTAATATCTAACACCAGAACATCCGTACCCAGAGAACTGGTTTGGTTATGAAGCTCTGTTGAAGCTTGTGCGCTTGCGAGGCTCTTAGCTAGCTAGATTAGCTCTTAGGCTAGCATCTTCCCTGGCAGCCTGATGAACACCCGACGAGTCCGGAGCTTCAACGAAGCTTCAGCTGAGCTTCAGAACCACGTTTCTCCTCCACACAATGGTCAGAACAGACGTACGGACGCTATATGGAAGTTGTATGGTGCTTCCCAGACTCCATCCCCATTCCTGCACCTCCAGCCTTCTTTCTGAAGGCCTCAGAGAGCTTTCTGGATCTGGCCATGATGGTGATCTTCTTCACCCCTCACTTCAACCATCAATCAAGAGCAGACCAGACTAAACGTCTGAGGTTTAAATAAGACAGACTTATTCAGTCCTCTCGAACCATGTTCTGATCATCTGCAGCTGCTTCTGATTCTACACATTTGAAGGAGTAGTAAATGTGTGGGGGGGTGTGAACTCACAGAGGTGGTGAGTTAGAATCCTGAGGCATGCCGGTTTGCCATCGACAGCCATGCTCTTTATGGATGGGTAGCTTTTAAGCATTGTTGGCCGTCACAGACGTTAGCTGTTAGCTGATGCAGTGAAGCTGGGGACCCGGGGCTTTCCTCTGAGCGCGTAGGCCCAGTTTTGCATGAATCGGAGTGTCGGGAGCATTGCTAGTGCTGGGGGAGCTACGAAAGGGTGGGGTAATTGGCAGAACCAGAGAGAAAAAGAAGAAAACTGTATAAAAAAAGAAAAAAAGAAAAAAGAATTACATTACTATTGATTTTATTTAATAAATTATTATCAAAGACTAATTTCTTCAGGTGTATGAGTTTGTATAGATTCATCAATCTCTCAATAGTGATCATATAAAAGATCAATAGTCCAAATGTTTAAATATGGTCAAAAAGTTTATCTTTTTTTGCATTGCTGCGTGAGTAAAGTATATATTTAAGAATGACCAATTTCAAAAGTCGCATATATTTCAATGTGTGACAAATACATAAATACACTGTATGTTGGATATCAGGGGGGGTCCATATATTGCAGTATATTTATGTCATACATCATATTTTAAATCTATAGATTGCCATATATCAGATTTCCATATAAGGTGTGGGATCAAGGTGCTGAACTGAGTCATGTGCTCGTTTTTTATTTTTTTATATGTATTTATATATTTATTTTCCCTCCCCTCCTTCTGTCTTCCCTCGTAATTTGATTAGTGACTGATTAAGCCGGGGCTAATGCAGTCAGAACTGCAGCATGCTAATGTAATAAAATCACTTACGGCTAAAACGGGTTAGCTTAATTGGCAGGAGGAGCAAATGTTGGAGATTTGCATTAAATTATTTATTTGCTTAGCAGACGCCCCCCTACACCCCCCAACTCCTCTCCACCACCACCACCCCCCTTAACACGCTGCAACTCGCAATTCCATTACTTACATCAGCCATTTGCACAAGCAATTTAGGTGCAGAGTGCTGTTCAAGGATAGGGCACGAAAGTGTGAAAGTGTTGCAACACACACACACACACACACAAACACACACACACACACACATCACTGTCCTGTTGTTAACTCCGTAGCTCCACACTTTGCTTACATGATTGAGAAGGAATAATTCATATCGATGCAGTGTAGCAGCACTGTTCATACTCTTTCTATTACATGGACAAAAGTATTGGGACACCTGTTTATTGATTGTTGTTTCTTCTGAGATCAGGAATCCATTGCTTTTGTTGGAGTAACTGTTTCTACTGTCCAGGGAGTAAGCCTTTCAACTAGGCCTCTCATTCTGGAGGAGCATTGCTGTGAGAATTTGATTGCACTGATTGTGGTCAGTGACAAGAGCGTTAGTGTGGTCAGGATGTTGGATGATGATCACCACCCCAGTCCAAATCCCCAACTTATCCCAATAGTACTAGATGGAGCTCCACCACAATCCACCATTCCAGAGAACACAGCTCTTCCACTGCTCCACAGCTCCTCAATGCTGGGGGGCTTTATACCCCTCCTTTAGCCCACACCTGGCATTAGGCAGCATGGTGCCAGTAGGTTCATGTAGTTTATCTGCTTCAGAGGGTCCTATTCTATTGGCAGTACTTCTTCCCTACAGGGACTTGACAAGCTGTGTGTGTGCATTTGCACATCTGTGTCAGCAATGAGTGCAACTGAAAGTAACTAGATGCATTAGTTAATAAGGAGTGTCCAGAAACCTACAACCAGAACTTTTGGGATGAGTTGGGGAGTTGGGGATGGATGAGGTGGGGTGGCGATCACCATCCAAAATCCTGGCCAGATTGACGCTCTTGACACTGAATGCAATCAAATCCTCACAGCAATGCAAAAAAAAAAGTCAGTGGAGACAGTTGATTGACTGAAGGAATGAGCACTTTTGTATTTTGATTACGATTGGCAAAGTCGTGTGGCCTCAGTCTTGTCACAGTTGGCCAAGTTAAGTGAGCTGCCCACGGACTGGTCAGGGTTAACAATTTTGAGTGACCTGCCTGCAGGAGCGCTGTCCTGCTAAAGGCCGCGTTGGAAATATGGCAATTTGACGGCATGTTCTTTCTAGTGCCAACACTTTTAAGTGCACTATTAGTGTCTTTCCTAGAGGCACAGGTAAAGGAACACAGCACTCTAGCAGCACTCAGTGGACGACATCCTAGCAACCGGAGCCAATGTCCTTTCGCGTTAGCGCTGGACGCTTGTCCTGTGCATCCACTGAAAGTCAACTGTAATTGCTTTGCTCCATTAGCAAACAGATCAACCAGATGGTGCCCTGACCTGCTAAATCGCGCGCTCACCACGCATGTTGTTATTCCCACAAGCATGACCGAGTGCTTTGGAAGCCACTGGAACTTTCCACAGCTAGCCTTGCGGAAGTGGCCGCTAACTACCCGCTCTGCCGCACCTGTTGGCTAATCCATGGACTCAGGCATCCAACACAATCTCTTTCATGACAAATGGCTTTAATGTGGTTAGGAATCTCCCGAAAAAGGCCGGCAGCATTGTTCGCAAATCCTCTGATAATGTTCTGGGTCTGATGAATTTCCCTTTAGCATTTAGCTTTAGCATAAGGGAAGTTAAGTTGGCCTTTGTTGCGGGGTCATTTGACCCACCCTAATAACTAATACGCTATATGGCCAAATGTTTGTGGACACCCCTTTAAGTTGCACCCACTGTTGACACAGATGTGAAAATGCACATTCACAAACAGCTTGTCTAGTCCCTGTAGAGAAGAAGTACTGCCAATAGAATAGGACTCTCTGGGGCAGATCAACATTAACCTGTTGACACCATGCTGCCTAATACCAGGCGTGGGCTATAGAGGGGTATAAAGCCCACCAGCAGCATTGAGCTGTGGAACGGATGGAATGATGGATGGTGGAGCTCCAGGGGTGGTGGGGTGGTGAACATCTATCATCTATCTTGTCGCTGAATGCCATCAAATCCTCACAGGGATGTTCCAGGATCTAGTAGAACGTCTTCTTGCCTGGGCAGTTGAGACAACACACAGTTACTCCAACAAAAGCAGGATATAATTTCAAAAGAAACTATGCAGTAGAAGGTGTCCCAATACTTTTGTCCAATTAGATGCTGGGTTTTTCTGACCTATTTGACCCATATAGATAACTCAGTCAATTAATGTTCTGACCTGAAGGTCTTAGCGCCGCTGTTGCTAAGGTGACAACCCGGTGCTCTCCTTCTACAGGTAGCGGATGTCGTGTGGTTGAACAAGAGCAGGTTGCTTATGTTGGATCGTGGTTTATTCCTCCATAGCTCTGCTGATGATCCAGCGATGATCCCCCCCACCCCCACCCGCCGTCATTGATTAGCTTGACCATGCTGATGGTCATGCTCTTCTCCTTTAGTAGCTGAGCGGAAAACCTTTCAACGTCAGCCTCTGTGATCAATACTATAGGAGTCGGCGTATCCATCGTAGCCATCGATGGAAAGTTAGGCATATGAATGTGATATACGTCTCATGAAGTGTGTATGGACTTCGTTCGCTGGCATAAGCGCGGTCGATAATGGTCGGCAGCGTGAGACGGAAAGCCGCAGTGCAGGATCGTGGCTTTAGGAGGCATGATTGATTGTGAACAGTGTGTGTGTGTGTGTGTGTGTGTGTGTGTGTGTGTGTGTGTGTGCAACTCTGAATGCGCCGCTGTCGTAAGCTGATATTGTATTCTGTGATATGACTGGCTCTCCGCCACCGAGGCTTTTGATTGGATTTCAGCTCAGAGACATTTGCTCGGAGGTAAATCGATATTTTATTTAAGCCGCTCTGCTGATTGTAGGTGATGTTCACCATAGCTCCAGCTTCCAAACACTCGGGATGTTGTGAGCCTGGAAACAAGCGGAACGATCTGGCTGTTAAACCACAGAGAAATTCTCCTAGGCCCAATTTCCAGCCGACTGAATCTCCTGGGCAAACGGGAGGCCTGGCTGGCAAGCGCTTCGAGACCGGAGACGGTTTCAGGTGTTTCAGATCCAGTCGTAGATCCAGAACGCTGCCCGTCAATCCAGTGACCCAGGATGAAATCCGGTTAGCCACTCTGGGTGCCGCCACTAACATAACTGGCTGGTTGGAACGGCTCCACCAGCTCATCTGGGAGATGGTCCTGCTGGAATCGCCACTGGAACTGATGAACCACTTAGATACGATGAGGCAAGACATCCCTGCTTCACATTCATTAATGTCCAACATTTAATGATTAAGGGGTCAGTGGACAAGGGGTCAGTGGACAAGGGGCCAGTGTCAGCCCCTCGGTATTGCGCCCTCCCCCGGGGCGATCCCGAGCTGCCGCCCACAGGCCCAAATAAGGACTTACTTCCGCCTTAGTTTTGTCATGTTCGTGTTCATGTGTGTTTGGTTCTGTTCACTTGTAGCGATTTGTGATTCAGTTCTGATTCTTCATTGTCCTTTTGTTTGGGTCATTTGTTTCACCTGGGACTGGGGGTACTTAAGGAGCCTCAACTCCATGGTTCAATGCCGAGAATGGTATCGTTTGGAACCTTGAGGTCACCCGAGAGGTTCCCCGTACTGTTGAAGTGTTAAGGTCAGCTTTGGCTTGGTATCCGTGTTCAGGAGCAGGTCACCCTGCTAACCACGCTATCAGCGAGGCTCACGTCCCACCCACACTCACAGCGGCACGCTGCGGTTCCAGGTTTGGTCGGCTTTGCCGTTTTGCTTAGTGGCTGGTTCCCCAGCTCCCCCCCTTTTGTCTTTATAGTGCCGGTTAAGCGCAACTTAATTTTAATTTAAGATCCTCTAATCTTAGATACGACTAAATACAAGTCAATACGGAGACCATAATACTCTACTCTACACCCAAGTGGGCCAAAAGTGTTATTACACACAGAGAACAGAAGTCCCACAGAAGTCCCTGTAGTTACTGAGTAATACAGTAATAGTGATAGTGAGTAATAAGCCTCGCTGTTTTATAGAAGCTTCTCTGGTCAGTTATGGGGGCTGCCCCTTTTAGACAGGACTGAGGAACAAAGAGTAGATGTGGAGATGGGGGAACTACTGGGGGAACCTGAGGGAATGGTTCTGGAGGCTATATTTTTAATAAGATTAAAGAAATGTAACTCCTAAGTGTTTGAGCCATTTGCTCATTTGATGAGTTCGCCGTTTCATTGGCGACGGCCAATTTGTGGGCATAAAGTCCTCGTGGCCTCGGGTCCTCTTTTGAGTGGGTAGATCTTGAAGCGACGCGGACTGTTTACCAAATTACCACACCGCCGACTCCAGCACACACCAAATGTTTTGTTTTTCCGCTGCGCTCAGCCGTAACAGCAGTATTGTTTGCATTAAGGGGCTAGCCGGGGTAAATGGAGCTGTTTTCAATTAGTTTTCAAAGTGCTTATCCCATTAAAGATAATGACTTATTGATTTAACGACAGTGGTGCTTTTGGTGTGAGGCTCATTGCTATTATGACTTTACCCTCTCTCTCTCTCTCTCTCTCTCGCTCTCTCTCGCTCTCTCTCGCTCTCACTCTCTCCGTTTCTTCTGCTTCCATATACATATAGACCCTATGTGTGTGTGTGTGTGTGTGTGTAGTGTGTGTGTGTGTGTGTGTGTGTGTGTGTATGTGTGTGTGTGTGTGTGAGAGTTCCGTTAGTCTTCGTGAACAGTCCTGCCTGCATCACTAAACAGAAGTGACTCCTTGTGTTTTCCTGTCTGTTGATGTTAGAGCTAAATAACATGTGTTTTATGGATTATTAAAACTGATTAGAATAATATATATAAATATAATATCTAATAAAATAATAATATAATAAAAAACTGCATATTTTAATATTTTATTTTAATGCATATTTTGGACCACTTGTAAAAAACTGTAAATGTCTGTCTCTCCCTCTCTCTCTCTCTCTCTGAGGTCTCTTTCTCTCTCTCTCTCTCTTTCTGAGGTCTCTTTCTCTCTCTCTCTCTCTTTCTGAGGTCTCTTTCTCTCTCTCTCTCTCTCTCTCTCATTCTTTCTTTCTTTCTCTATCTCTCTGTATCTCTCTCTCTCTCTCTCATTCTTTCTTTCTCTCTCTATCTCTCTCTCTCTCTCTCTCTCTCTCTCT
>NC_132880.1:1781121-1806121 GCF_030463535.1 Salminus brasiliensis
CGCGCCTCATAAACTGACTTTCTCGCAACCTGTTTGTTTATTTTCACTCAACCTGAAATGAAATCGCAGAGAGTAATATTCCCTCTGGTTGTTGCTCGGGGTAAATAAATAAATGTGCTCCATAAATAAATACATAAATAAAAATTAAAGCGTACAGCCGCTCCCCCCGACCCAGCGCAGGGACGAGCAGCGCAAGATGCCCGCGCTCCTTTACTACCATCGCTGCTGCAGATGCTCTCGCGCTCCTCAGAGAGTGGTGATTAGCATGTGAGCTCTGATGAGGTCCGGTAACACATACTTACACACACATGAGAGTTAAAGTGATAGTAAGCCTAATTTGCATATCCTTTCCCCAGTATGTGCTCAGTTCTGGTGGTTCTGGTGTCTGGTTCCGCTTCTGAAGTTCGGTTCTGGTGCTACAAGGTTGATGTAGCTGTAAAGAAGTACTGGAAGCTTCTACACCACCAATAGACAAAGATGACTCATTTATGTTTATGGATCACAGTGAGTTGTTCAGTGTCTGGTTCTTTGAGTGATGCCGTAGAAGAACCACTTTTGGTTCCCAAAAATACCATGCCTATAAAAGAGAGAGAGAGAGAGAGAGAGAGAGAGAGAGAGAGAGAGAGAGAGATTTGGCATTCAAGAGAAAGGTAATAGTTCTTTAAAAAACAATGCAAGCCATAAACCTTGGTCTTTTGAGGTTCTTCAGTAAAGATTATGGTTCTAGAGTCATTTAAGCATCCAAATGAATCTTTGAGTTGTTATGCTTCTACATTGAATCGTTATCTTTGCTAAAAGAACCCTTGAAGAACCCCTTTGTGTCTCAGAGTAAGAGTACGCTCATTTTCCTAGAAGTTCAGTAAAGGTGATGACGCTACATAGAACCAAGGTGATGCTTCAATGGTTCTCCTTTGAAATTGAGAAGAACCAGCTTTCCTTAGAGTGCAGTAAAGGTGATGATGCTACCTAGAACTAATATAATTAAATGGTTCTCTTTTGAAATTGAGAAGAACCAGCTTTTTAGAAGTTCAGTAAAGGTGATGATGCTGCCTAGAACCAAGGTGATGCTTAAATGGTTCTCCTTCGACATTGAGAAGAACCAGCATTCTAAAAGTTCAGTAAAAGCAATGATGCTACATAGAATCAAAATAATGCTTCAATGGTTCTTCTTGATTTAAATTGTCAAGAACCATATTTCGAAGAACGCAGTTCAAGGTGCTACATGGAACCAGTGTAAGGGTTATATGGTTCTTTGAATGGAGGGACTATTATATAGGGTTCTATAAGACCTTCAAATGATTTGGTTGGTTCTATATAACAGAAAAAAACAGGGTTCCAACATTTATAAAGTATATGGGGTCAAAGAACCATTTTTGGCACTATTTGGAACCCTTTTTGCACTTGGTGGTTGGTGGTTGCTGTGTGTATGTGTGTGTGTGTGTGTGTTTGTGTATATGTATGTGTGTGTGTGTGTGTGTGTGTGTATATATGTATGTGTGTGTGTGTGTTTGTGTGTGTGTGTGTGTGTGGGAGAGATACTTCTTGCCTTTGGGACTGTATATGCACATGTGTGTATACATACTCTTTCCCTCCCCTGCTTCCAAAAAGTCCATCTAATGGTCCAGGTCAGTCAGGGTCAGTCCGGGTCAGTCAGGGTCAAGTCATGTAGCCTGAGAGGCTGAGCATTTGTACCTGAGATCTCAGAACATGTTCACAGAGTTTGGAGAAGCAGAAGTATCCCCAGGACTGACTGCCCACTCCTTATCCATCGCTTTCTGACTTCACCTGTCTCAAGTCCAAGGATACACTGTATGGATGAAAAAGTATTGGGACGCCTACACATTCCACCTACAGGTGCTTTTAGGAAGCCACTCTGAGCTGTTCCTCCTAAACTCTTCCACTGTTCAATAATAACACCACTCACAGCTGATGGAGGAAGATCTAGGAGGGAGGAAATTTCACCAGCTGACTTGTTGTTGTTGTTGTTGGTGGTAAGGAGGCTTCCTCCTTACACACCTCCCATGAAGATCAAGCTTATGCTTTTTTGTGAGATATTGTCCACCGGTCAGCAGCATACGTTGCCCCCCTTAGCAGCTCCTCTGAGAGTGTGACAGGTGTGTAAGACGGCTCGACTCTTTTGTGGTTTTGATGGTCAGGTGAAGCTCGACCCACGTCCTCAATTACTGATCAACTGAACGCCTCGGCAGTGGGCTTACACTTCCTGATCATTATCAGTGATTGACAGTGAACCGCTGTCTCTCTCATTAGCACACACACACACATACACACACACACACACACACACACACACATACGCACACACACATACGCGCACACACATACACACAGTGTGATGGTGCTTGTGCTGCAAAAGGAGTTTTTTGTTTCTTTGTCTTAAGCCAGTGCTGCACTCACTCGTCCAGTGTGTGTGTGTGTGTGTGTGTGTGTATGTGTGTGTGTGTGCAGAGACACTGGCTGACCTTGGCTATTAGTGCTGCGCTGGACGGAAAGGAGCAGTGTTTTTTCAGCTGAGCTGTCCATCACCACTGTGTTGACTATTGATTAGGAGGCAGAGAGAGAGAGAGAGAGAGAGAGAGAGAGAGAGGACTCGCTCGTCTGCGTCCAAATACTTTCCTGACCCTTCCTCTTCAGTCTGTTCTCCTTGATTCTGCTGACCTGGAGCTCTTGCTCTCAGTAAATACACTGGCTGAGCTGACTAGCTCATGGATCCACACGAGTTCCAGATCAGTCTAGGAGCGGGATTCATCTGGGATTCCATAGCAGCCATATTGCAACCGCTTAGCAACACCATGGCAACCCACCTGGGATACCACAGCCATCGCATAGCAACACCAATGCAACCCACCTGGGATACCATAGCAGCCATATTGCAACCGCTTAGCAACACCATAGCAACCCACCTGGGATACCATAGCAGCCAACTAGCAACTTCTTAGCAACCACTTGGCAATACCATACATACATTTTATCCAAAAGCTTGTGGACAAAATGTTTTTGGATTCGTGCCAAACATCCACAAAACATGCCTTTTGCTTGGTTAGCATTTCTAAAGCTTGGCACTATCGACTAGTTTGGCTTTGGCTCCTTATTTCTATGGGAACTAAAGTAGCTAACATGAGTCTAAACACTTGAGCACACTCATATACACACACTCTCTCACACACACACACTTACACACACGCCAGAGTAGTCCCTAAGCTGCTGACCTGTTTTCTCTTTAGTTGTGCCCCAGGCTCTTCTAGTGCCCCGTCCAGCCCTGTTCTGCCCCCATTCAGCCCTGTACTGCCCCCTCCGGTCCACGAGAGCAGGGTTATTATGAATTTTTGAGCTGTGGGTTCACATTGAAGCAGCCAGACTCTCAAACAGCCTTTACGCCACAGGTTTACTATAGATGCTCTACACGTCCAAATGTTTGTGGACACCCCTTCGAATAAATGCATTCATTGATCGCATTGCTAACACAGATGTACAGGTGCACACACACACACAGCTTGTCCAGTCCCTGTAGAGAAGTAGTGCCAATAGAATAGTCTCTCTGGAGCCGAGTCAACATGAACCTACTGGCACCATGTACTTTTCAGTATTTTTGAATGCAATCAAATCCTTACAGCAATGCTCCTCCAAAATCTAGTAGAAAGTCTCCTTCCCTGAACATTAAAGACAGTTACTCCAACAAAAGCGGAATACACTCTCTTTAATACCCTTGATAATAAGCAAGTGTCCCAATACTTTTGTCCATGTAGTGTATATAGAAAATTTCATGAAACCGTAAATGACTTCATATAATTTCAGATGTTTCTGCAATGCTGGATACAGGAGGAGGCTGGGTACAAGCCGGGTGGTTTTCTTTTATAACATCAATGCAAAGCGAGTAAAACAAGCCAAACATAGGAGTTTATAACACTGAAAACAGACAAGAAACACCTGGAGATAATGAGAAGAGGGCGGAGCTACAGGAGCTGTGATACATACAGGATAATAAAGGGGGCGGGACATGGGAGGAGATAAAGGCCAAACCAACAAGCAAGAGCACATGGCTATAAGACACGAGTAAGCAGGGAGATCTTAGAGGTGTGGCATTAGAGGTTTTCTGCTTTTCACTATGTAAACCATCCCAAACACGTTCAATGATGTTGAGGTCTGGACTATGGGGTGTCCAGTCCACTGTTCTACTTAGGGCTCTGTTTGCTTTTCTCAGTAAGAGCTTCTCCATCAGCTCCACATCCTTCCAGATCCTCAGCACTTGTCTTCCCACAGTGGAAGGTTGAAGGGCACACACACACACACACACACACACCAGTGGAGATCTCCTGCTCTTTATCTAATGGGGTGGTCCACCAGGTGTTGCAAGGGGTTGTTGAGATACCTCACTCAGTAATGGGGGTGTCTGAATACTTTTGGATGCTGTGTACTGGTGTAGGAGTGGACTGACAGTGGACTGTTCTGAGGAGATTCTACCTTCATCAGTCTTCTCGGGCATGCATTACACAGTAGTTAATGATCTATTACTGTGTTATAACACGTCAAAAAGTGTAATAAGCTGAACGGCTGCTGGATAGAGTGAGAAACACCATTCTTACCACGTCTCTGAATGTTTTCGTCCAGGGAACAGAGCGATTAATCTCTCTGTGTGTGTGTGTGTGTGTGTGTGTGTGTGTGTGTGTGTGTGTGTGTGTGGTTAAAGGTGATAATGCATCACAACAAACTGCCCTGTGTTGTCGTCTCTGCAGTGCATGTGCAGATAGAACGACATTAGAATGAGATACTGGAGGGGAGAGAGAGAGAGAGAGAGAGAGGGGGTGAGAGAGAGAGAGAGAGAGAGAGAGAGAGAGAGAGAGAGAGAGAGAGAGAGAGAGATTAAGTCTTACTCTGCTGTTTACTCCCTCCAAGGTGTGAAGAGTTTGGCATTCATAAATGTTTCTCTGGTTACTGGCTGACTCGCCCCCAGCAGGCAGAGAGAGAGAGGGGGGGTAGAGAGAGACAGACAGAGAGAGAGACAGACAGAGAGAGAGACAGAGAGAGAGACATAGACAGAAACAAAGAGAGAGAGAGAGAGAGAGAGAGAGAGAGAGAGAAAGGGAGTGAAGAGAGAAATATACAGAGTGTGAGAGTAAAGACAGACAGAAAAAGAGAGAGAAACAGGGAGAGAGAGGTTTAAGAAGAAGAGAGAGAAAGAGAGAGATTGATGGGTTCAGAGAGGCAACGCGAAGGAGAGAGAGAGAGAGAGAGAGAGAGAGAGAGTGTAAGATAGAGAGAGAGGGAGATGTGAACAAAAGAGAGAGAGGGAGAAGTGGAGAGAAAGGCAGAGAAACAGAGGGATGAGAGAGAGAAATACAGAGAGCGCGAGAGTAAAGCAGGGCAAAGAGAGTGAGGGGAACAGAGGTGGGGTGAGAGAGAGAGAGGGGGAGAGAGAGAGAACAGGAGGGGTTCAATGCGGCTTTAATAATCCATGGCATAGGGTAAATGAACCATTCTGCAGAACTCTCTCACACACACACACACACACACATTCAAACACACACACACACACACACACACTCGCCTGCACATACACACACACCTCACCGTCTCTCTATCTGAATTATTAAAAGTGTTGTTTTCCCTTATTGCATTGCTGCAGTGTGCTGCACCACACACACACACACTCTCTCTCTCTCTCTCTCTCTCTCTGTCTTTCTCATTCACTTCATTCATTTTTTTTATTTTTTCACCATTCGTCAGCTCTCACCTGTGTCTGTGGTGTACTGACACACACACACACACACACAAACACACACACACACACATCTGTAATGTGTTTACAGTGACTGATGCTTCTTCTTGTTGTCACCGCTGTGTCTTCTGGGCAGTGCATTTCTCTACTCGTCTTTAAAGTGTGTGTGTGTGTGTGTGTGTGTGTGTGTGTGTGTGTGTGTGTGTGCAGGTAGTGGAGTGAGTAAGTCAGGTTTATCCGTGTTCAGGAACGTGGTGTGTGGAGGACTCCTCAGCCATCCGCTCTGGACCTTCCCGCTGACGCTTTTCCCCACACTGGTAAGAGCTTCTTCTCTGTTTTCTGGGCTGGATTCAATCAAACACTCCTGCAGGAATTCCATCACAGCAAACCCAGTCAGACTGCTACTGACCCACTGACCTTCCTCTCTGACCTCCTCCTTAACTACTGACCTCCCTCTGACCTCCTCCTGACCTACTGACTTCCCTCTGACCTCCTCCTGACCTACTGACCTCTCTCTGACCTCCTCCTGCTCATTGCTGGAACAGTTCAGACCTTTTCAGGACCACCAGTGAGGAGAAGAGAAGTCACCAGTCAGACGTTTGGAATCATCTGGAATCTTTCAAACATTTTGGGATCAGCCGGTTTGAAGGTAAAGGTGCAGGTATCTGCCACTGTACAGCGAAATGGGTCCTCCGCATTTAACCCATCTGTGGTAGTGAGCACACACACTCACACACTAGTGAACTAGGGGCAGGGAGTACACATACACGCCCAGAGCGGTGGGCAGCCAACTCCAGCGCCCGGGGAGCAGAGAGGGTAAAGGGCCTTGCTCAAGGGCCCAACAGTGGCAGCTTGCCAAGTCTGGGAATCGAACCCACAACCCTGTTATCGACAGCCCAGATTATAAAATTTCTAATGTTTTGCAATCACAACTTAAAAATCCTTCAAAAGTATGTAATCATCACTGACTAATCAGAGGTTTTGTTTTAATTACCATTCACATTTTGGAATTGACATTGTAAAGGTTTTTGAATTTCCAAACAAACTTCAGATTTTGTAAAATCATCACTGAAAATTCAGGAGTTCAGAATAAAAAAAAATCCAAATGTAGAATATTTTGGAATCACCACTGAAAAAATCTGAAGTTTGGTATCACCATTCAGATTTTAACATTTTGGAATTGACATTTTAAAAGATTTTGAACTACCATTCAAAAGATTCGAATCACCACTGAAAATTCAGAAGATTCGAATCACCACTGAAAATTCAGAAGATTCGAATCACCACTGGAAATTCAGAAGATTCGAATCACCACTGAAAATGTAAAAGTTTGAAAAAAGGCTGAGGGCTGTGAGGACGTGTGTGTGATGGTGTGTAAACCTGTGATGGTGTGTTTTTGGAGAGAGGTGTGAGCTGATTTATTTGGACGCACGGTTTGTGGATTGAGGGGAACAGGTGTGTGTGAGGACCATTGCAGGGGTAGAAGTTTGACTGTGTGTGTGTGTGTGTGTGTGTGTGTGTGTGTGTGTACAGAGAACGCGTTTAAACTGAGGCCCTTCCTAAAGACAGGTGTGCGGCACTGGAGAGGCAAAGATAAATATGTTCAGGAGACTGCAGTGTGTGTGTGTGTGTGTGTGTGTGTGTGTGTGTGTGTGTGTGTGTGTGTGTGTGTAAATATTGTATGCAGTGTTAGTGCTGAGGGTTTATAGGAGCTCATCTGTTTGATTCTGATTGGTGATTGGTAGATGGAAGTGGTGCAGGTGAGCTGAGGTCATGCAGGTGTAACAGGCTGAAGTTACACTCACCTGATCGCCCCCCAGTCTGAAGTCCCACAATGCCTTTACTCACCATACCACCCTCTCTCTCTCTCTCTCTCTCTCTCTCTCTCTCTCTCTCTCTCTCTCTCCCTCTCTTTTCCTCTCTCTCACTCTCTCTCTCTCATTCTTTCCTCTCTCTTTTACTCTCTCGCTCACTAACTCTCTCTTACCCTCATTCTTTACTCCCTCTCTCTCTTTCACTCTCTCTCTCTCTCTCTTTCTCTCTCTGTCTGTCTCTCTCTCATTCTTTCCTTCCTCTCTCCCTCTCTCTCTCCCTCTCTCTTTTACTCTCTCTCTCTCGTTTTCCCATCTCTCTCTATCTTTCTCTTTCCCCTTCATCTTTTTCCCTATATCTCTCTCACTCACCCTTCTTTCTTCCCCCCTGCTCTCTCTCTCTCCTTCTTTCTTTCTTGCTCTTTCTCTCTCTCTCTCTCTCTCTCTCTCTCTCTCTCTCTCTCTCTCTCTCTCCCTCTCTCTCTTTCTCTCCTCCTCTCTTTCCCGTCCCTCTCTCTCTCTTTCCTTTTTCTTTCTTCCTCACTCTTCCTCATCTCTCTGCTCTGCTGTTCTCCCCTCCACTGTCCCAATCTCCTTCTTCTCCATGCTCTCTCTCTCTCTCGCTCGCGCTCTCCCTCCCTCTCTCTCCCTCTCACTGTGTCTTAGCAAGAGAGAAGAAACGCTGAACACAGCTTAAACCCAATCACACCCCCGTAACTACTGCTGAGAGAGAGAGAGAGACAGAGAGCAGGAGAGAGCAGGAGAGAGAGAGAGAGAGAGAGAGAGAGAGTGAGAGAGAGAGAGAGACAGAGAGCAGGAGAGAGCAGGAGAGAGAGAGAGAGAGAGAGAGAGAGAGAGAGAGAGAGAGAGTGAGAGTGTATGAGCAGAGGAAGAGAGGTGAAGGCGAAAGGAGTGTCGGCATGTTCTTATAGTGGAAGAAAGAGAGGCACAAAAACTCCAGAACACCGGAAAAGCTTCACAGATCAGAGAGGAGGGGAGGGGAGCAGAGTGGGGAATCCACCAGAGTAGAGAGAGAGAGAGAGAGAGGGAGAGAGAGAGAGAGAGAGAGAGAGAGGGAGGGAGAGAGAGAGAGAGGGAGGGAGAGAGAGAGGAGGAGTGAAGCGTTGGGTCTGCTGGACTGCGCTAGTTGTTGGAACTGTCCTGTTCACAAGTCTATGCTTAAAACACACACACACACACACAGAAACATACATACATACATACACACGTTAACACACACACACACACTAACATACACTCACTCACACACACACACATTATTGTACACACACTCCCTTATACACACACACACGGCGTTCCCGCAGCAGAGATGATGATGTACTTTTGGGTGAGTAACAGCTACTCTTACCTCTTCAGCTCGCTCCGTGTGTATGTGTGTGTGTTTTCGTATATGTGTGTGTGTGTTTTCGTGTGTGTGTGTGTGTGTGTGTGCAGCTCTCCTGCAGTGGTTAGTCTGTGGTGTGTTGGTGGTGCTTTATCAGAGGATGAAGTTGAGCATGCGCTCAGGCCGGCGGTCCGTGTGTGAACTGTTTCGGAAATTTTCTTGAAGCGTGTCGGGCAGGATGGATACACACACACACACACACACACACAGTGCAAGACAGATTGTATACCTGGTTCCTGCGTTCTCTCATTCACCTGGCTCCTTTTGTGTGTGTGTGTGTGTTAGATGATGTCACTGTGACAGTCAGGCTGTAATACAGCGTTACGTCCCTCTGTATTTTATGATGTAATGTTTTGTGCTGTATTATACAGTACTGTGGGTTAGCTGTAGCCGCTAATGCTAATGACCAGTAATTGAGCAGAAAATGAGCAGGCTGAAGCTGAAGTGGCTCGCTGCTTGAGGATTGCGGTGCGGCGGTTTAGCCAATGAGTGATACTCATCCTCGGTTTTATCCCGGGAACGGAGAGACCCCGAGGCTTTCAGAGGAATCCCCCCTTTTCCTGGGTGTGTGATCATACTCGCTGTCCAAAACAGCAGCTTTACAGGAGAAGCAAAAACCTTCTGCACGTTCAGTGGAAGTCAATGTAAAAAATCTTAATCCCGCGTCATTTTGGAGCGTTTCTATTGGTCCATTTGTCGTGAAATTCTGACACAATGTAAAGAACAACTCCCAGATTCATATTATGTCAAAAAATGAAAAACGCAAAAATGTCCATTATATGGACAAAAATATTGGGACACCTTTTTATTTATTATTTTTTTCCCTTCTGAAATCAAGTTTATTAAAAATGGTTTCTCCTGCTTTTGTTGGAGTGACTGTCTCTACTGTCCAGAGAAGAAGGCTTTCTCCTAGATTTTAGAACAGAGCATTGCTGTGAGGATTTGACTAACGCCACTCTTGTCATTCCGACAAGAGTGGCGTTAGTGGATCAGCATGTTGGAGGATCACCACCCCACCTCATCCCAAAAGTACTGGATGGAGCTCCACCATCCATCATTCCAGTCTCCACTGCTCCACAGCTTCTCAATGCTGGGGGGCTTTATACCCCTCTAGCCCACGCCTGGCATTATTAGGCAGCATGGTGCCAATAGGGTCATGTTGTTTGTCTGCTCCAGAGAGAGTCCTATTCTATTGGCAGTACTTCTTCACTACAGGGGCTAGACAGGCTGTGTGTGTTTGTGTGCATTTGCACTTCTGACCTAGGTCATGCCTTCAGCTGTAGAAGGACCTGAGATCTGAAGGTCTCTGAGATAACACTCAGAGAACTGCTCAAATGCTGGTAAGACAGGCAAAGCAAACCCCTCATATGACTGACCAGAGATGAGTCAGGAATCCTCACCTGTGACCTCATCATTACTTCATTTGTTTATTGAATGAATTTTTTTTTAATTGAAAAGTAAAATTATTGATTTAAGGTAAATTTGAATTGCCTCCAATTAGCATTATGCTTGTAGCTAACTGGTGGTCCTTTGTTTTCTGTCTTTTCAGTTTAGTCTGAAGTGATCCTTTAATGATGCAGTACAGTGGTTGTGCTGTCAGTGTGACTGTGTGTGTGTGTGTGTGTGTGTGTGTGTGTGTGTGTGTGTGTTGTTCTCCTCCATCATGCCCCTATTTGCTGCTGATGCGTCTGCCAAATCACTCAATTATACATCACTCTCTTCTTTCTGTCAAAACCAGGGGAGAGAGAGCCAGGGAGAGAGAGGCAAAGAGAGAGAGAGAGAGAGAGGGAGAGAGAGGGAGAGAGAGGCAAAGAGAGAGAGAGAGAGAGAGAGAGAGAGAGAGAGAGAGAGAGAAAGAGAGAGAGAGAGAGAGAGAGAGAGAGAGAGAGGCAAAGAGAGAGAGGGAGAGAGAGAGCCAGGGTGAGAGAGAGGCAGGGGGAGAAAGAGAGGGAGAGAGAGGGAGAGAGGGAGATGGAGGGAGAGAGGGAGAAAGAGAGGCAAAGAGAGAGAGAGAGAGAGAGAGAGAGCCAGGGTGAGAGAGAGGGAGAGAGAGGGAGAGAGAGAGAGAGGCAGAGAGAGAGGAAGAGAGGGGGGGGGGAGAGAGAGAGACAGAGAGAGAGAGGGAGAGAGTTGACTCAGATTGTGATGTAATTGTAAAATTGTAAACGTGAGGAAACCCAGAGTGCTGCAGTGTGTGTGTGTGTGTGTGTGTGTGTGTGTGTGTGTGTGTGTGTGTGTGTGAGGTGTGTTTGGGTTAAAAGCACCAGTCAGCTGCATGAATAATCCAGTGTTTCTGCATTAGGGCCGTGCAGACGCTTCTATCTGCCTTCACACACACAGCCTGTTCATGCTGATCTGAGAGCAGCTCTAACTCAGCGCTGGGGTTCGTTTGTGTGTTTACTTTAATTACACACACACACACACACACACACATCAAGATGGACAAAATTATTGGGACACCTGCTCATTCATTGTTTCTCTGAAATCAAGGGGATTAAACAGAGTTTCTCCTGCTTCTGTTGGAGTAACTGTCTCTACTGTCCAGAGAAGAAGGCTTTCTACTAGATTTTGAGTAGAACATTGCTGTGAGGATTTGATTGCATTCAGTGGCAGGAGCGTGATGATCCTCAACTCCCCAACTCATCCCAAAAGTACTGGATGGAGCTCCACCATCATCCATCATTCCAGAGAACACAGTTCTTCCACTGCTCCACAGCTCCTCAATGCTGGGGGGCTTTATACCCCTCTAGCCCACGCCTGGCATTAGGCAGCATGGTGCCAATAGGCCTTCCAAATACTTGTGAATACTTATGATACTTTCCAAATACTAATGAACTTGACTGTGTATTAACTCCAGTCTTCCCAATTCAGTCCTGTTTAAATAAATGTGCCTTGTTTGATGCGCTGGATTTTTTCCCCTTGTATTTTCCCATGTGCTTTGCTTGTTTTGGTCTGTCCGTCGATTTTTGCACCTGTTTGTGATTCACTTTTTGGATTTTTGAGCCTGGTCCTGCTTCATCCACCTCCCTATCCTCTTTTTTCCACCTCATTCCTCCTTTCCTGACCTGAAATACTGATGCGAACGTGTCACATCGGCCATAAATCTTTCATTTGTAAGGGTTGAATTTTTATTTTATTTATTTATTTATTTTGACCAAAATCATGTAGAACTTCTCAGCAGAACATCCATCCCTGGAGTCTTCTCTCCATGCAGAGCTGAGCTAGAGCCGAGCTAGCTCTTTAGCATTCCGCGGCTGTGGGTACGTTCCTGGGAGCGTAGGCAAGTGCACAAGCGCACACACCCCAAAAACATACGCTTCCAGGCTAACTGCTGTAGCACCTGGCTAATCACGATTAACTGCTAACAGCAGTCCTTCACTAAACGAATTTCACACTCTTGCCCACTCTGAGGCTTTACAACACAGGTAATGGGGGGTGGATTAGAGAGAGAGAGAGAGAGAGAGAGAGAGAGAGAGAGAGAGAGATTTTCCTTAAGTGAGTAAGACAGATTTCCTCGAGGGAAATCAGTGTTGGAGTGCGGTATTGAGAACGAGAGAAGTGTGCAGTAAAAGCCTTGCGTCTGCTTAACACGGTCAATCACACTCGGACATGCTCATGCTCACACACACCACCATACGGCCAACCACACTCACACACACTCACACTCATACACACACTCATACATACCATCAAACACATCCTAGCATGTTAGGCAGGCTGACAAACCGCACATACACTACATGTCCAAAAGTTTGTGGACACCTTTTCTAATGAATGAATCCAGCTACTACTTTATTCTGCACCCATTGCTGTAAATGCACACACACACACACACACAGCTTGTCTAATCCCTGTAGTGAAGTATTGCCATTAGAATAGCCTGCCTATGGACTAGAGGGGTATGAATCCCCCCAGAGCTGTGCTCTCTGGAATGATGGTGGTGGTGGTGCTCCATCCAGTACTTTCGGGATATACAACACCCATCTCTTGTCGCTGAATGCAACAATCCAACCCTCACACACACAATCTAGTAGAAAGTCATCTTCCCTGCACAGTAGAGACAGTTACTCCAACGAAAGCAGGAAAAAACAATGAATGAGCAGGTGTCCCAATACTTTTGTCCAAATCGTGGAGCATCTGGTTTCGTTGCTGGGAATGCGGCAAGCATTTAGAGGGGCTTCAAACAAAGATTCTGCTGGGAAGGATTAAAGCAATCTGGCAACCCTGGTCTGGCAGGAGTAGACAGCCGCCACAGCAGCTCTGAGAAAGGCTTTAAGGAGGCCTGCTTTCCGGAGTTCAGGCAGAGTGTCCTGGGAGCCGTGAAGGGAATGGGGGGAATGGATCTACAGAGTGATATTAGTGTTATGGGTTATTGACTGATTTTCAGACAATTTATGGAACTAATCAGGAGCCGTGGCAGGAGCGGTAAAGTGTGTGTGTGTGTGTCTGTGTGTGTAAGTTTGAGGGAGAGATATAGAGACATGGCAGGAGAGGGAGAGAGAGAGAGGGAGAATAGTGGTTGGTTTTTGTAAGGCTCTACAGAGACATAAACATAGGTCTTACAAGAAAACACACACATGGAAGGGTCAGCACACGTGTCAGTCTGCTGTGTGTGTGTGTTTGTGTGTGTGGGAGAGAGAGAATAAGCTGAGTGTGTGTTCAAACACACGTAACGCAACACTTGACACAGCCATAATTTCACCACAGAGCTGAGTACTGTATACATGTCTGTGTGTATCTCCCTCCCTCACCTCCACCTCCCTCCACTTTCGCTCCTTCGCTCTTCGCCATGCTGCCTCCCTCTTAGCCAATCACCAGCCAGCTATCTGCTTTAATATTTTAGGCCCTTTTTTGCCCAGTAAGGAGCGACTTCATCTAAAAATAGAGCTTCATATTAGCTTGTTGATGACTTAAGATCGGGAGAACAAGCGCAGTGAGGTTTATTTACAGTACTTCCCGAACGGCAACATGTGTGTTTGTCAAAAGTTTGAGGACACTTTGCCTTCTTTTGAAATTGGAATTTTCTCACAGCCACTTTTCGGTTATGCACATCTGTGTCAGCAGTGAGGGCAACTTAAAGCAGATGAAAGCGTTCATTAGATGGGCTGTCCACAAACATTTGGACATATAGTGTAGTGTACGGTAGCCAATGGGTTGGTAGAGGCAGGGAGAGCAAAAGTTAGATATATAGTTATTTTTATTACTGTTCCATTTAAGGTGGAACAGAAAAATGTTTGGGTTTTCGGTCCTTGGACCCCTAAAATTGCCTCATTTATACAGGCTACACCTGTGTAACCATCTGCCATACCTAAGCAACCACCTAGCAACACCAACCAGTCAGTTAGCAGTTACATTGCTACTTATTTAAGGTGGAACAGAAAGTTGTTTGGATTTATGGACCCCCAAAATTGTGCTATACATGTGTATTTGCATGGCAGCTACCTAGCAACCCCATAGCAACCATTTGCCATACCGAAGCAACCGCCTAGCAACACCATACTAACCACTTAACAGTTCCATTGCTACTTAAGTTTCTTACTGTCCCACCACTAAAATGGTAAGGCTGCACCATTTAAGGTGGAACAGAAAGTTGTTTCACCTTAAATAGCAACCATCCACCATGCCAAAGCAACCACATAGCAACACCACACCAACCAGTCAGTTAGCAGTTACATTGCTACCTACTTACCATCACTAGAATGGAAATGCTTCAATATTTAAGGTGGAACAGAAAGTTGCTGGGATTCATGGACCCCTAAAATTACCTCAGACACCCAATGGCCACCTCATTTATACAGTCCTGGAATCAGCGCAGTGCGTACCGTGACAGCGGTTGTTGTTGTTGTTGTTATAATATCTTAATGTCTAAGTTTAGATAAACTTCAGAGGAATGTTTGGATTTGAAGAAACATTGCTCAACCTTTGAAGTTCAGATAGATCTGAGACGGCCTCTTTTCTTCTCTGATTGGCTTTGATTGACACGATGCTGACATGGTGAGTCTGTGTCTCTCTGTTCTTTCTCTTCGCTCCTATTTTTTTCCTCCTTTCTTCGCTCCTCAGCTCATACCATCCGCAGCGCTCCGTAGGGCCTTTGACACCCAGTGCAGTGGTTTGTTTTTTAATTAAAAGCAGAATTCAATAACCATATCGGCCCGTGTCATTTATGGCTGGTGTTTCATCGATCGCCATCATGCTTATGTAAATGGGGCACTTTGTTTCGGCCGAGTTGTCAGCTTTGTGCTGACGTTTCCTTACTGCTTCGTATGAGTAACTCTGAGAGGGGGTGCGGTGATTGTTTTGGGGGCGGAGGGGGGGCACTTCATTTTCATTTTCTCCTTCGTTTGCGGTGTGTAAGTTGTAAGCTCAGCGCTTAGATAACTTGGTTAGGTGACCTGCTTTGCTGTTACCAGGGAGACATTTGACCTGCAAGTGACTCCAGGGAGCAGCTTATGACCGTAGCTGACCGTCACAACTGTCATGACCCATCCCCACCAAAGAAAGTCTGCAGATATTGCACTGATTCTAATTAGTACTTTGTTAATTAATGTCTATCAATAAATATGATCTTAAATTAATACACCAAGCTCGACCCTTTTGTTTTATTGACTGCAATAATCGGCTCTCTAATCTGTGCTCAAATGAACCATCTTATCCATTTTGTGGTTAGATAGCTAGCAGAGTAAATGATAGACATGTGTATTTTACCTAGCAACCCCATAGCAACCACCTGCTGTTGTGGTCGCCTGGGATACCGGACCGACCACCTAGCAACACTATACCAACCCCCAACTACCTTACAACCACCTGAGATACTATAGAAATACCTAGAAACATCATAGTAGCCACCTACTAACTCCATACCACCCACTTAGCAGACAATTTAGCATTTTACAACTTAGGAACTACCTGACACCTACCTAGCAATGCCATAGTAACCCTCTATGACAACAACCACCTAGCAAGCTTCTGGGAAACCACAACAACCACCTAGCAATGCCATACCCACCACTTAGCAGACACTAAACAACATAGCAATTATCCAAAAATGACCAAGTAACCCCACAACAACTATCTACCACAGCAACCACCTGGGATACCACAGCAACCACTTGACAACACCATACCAATTACGTAGCAGACACCTAACAATGTAGCAACTACCTAACAAGTAGATAGCAGCCTTATAGGAAACATCTACCATAGTAACCACCTGGGATACCCCAGCAACACCATACCAATTACTTTCAGTGACCACATAGCAACAGTCTAGCACTGGACTGGAAGTGGGAAGCATTAGTATTAGTAGTTTTTAAGACGTTTGGAAACGTCGATTCTTAAGCACATTCATAAGCGCACAAAAATATAAAGAGTCAAGAGTAAATATTAACAGAGAGCTGCTTTCTCTCCTGTAACATTTTACAAACGGGGTCTGTACTCTGTCAACCTTTGGTGGCTGTTGTCGGCTAATCTGTTGTTTAGCTCCAGCAGATTTGCTCTGGGCGTGTGGCTGAAGGCTAGGGAAACACATAAGCCAGCAGACAAAAGTTGAATGAGCCTGTCTGTAGCTTATAACATGGGCCCTGAAGCCAAGGCTGTACTGGAATTGCCATTTCGGTGTGAAAAGAGGCCTTTATGACTCTCAGTACAATGAAGTCTTCCTGCACTGGAAGCTTTTCTGACAGTGTTTACTTTGATGGCACTGTTACTGAATGAGGCTCTTCTTCTGCAGGTAGCCGACATTACACACAAGCCTCTTTAGACAGGGTGTGTGTGTGTGTGTGTGTCAGGGTGGAAAATAATAATTATCACTGACTGACATATGGGTCTTGGCATTTTGTGCAAAAATACACAAAATAGCTTCCCAACCAGTGAAGCATGGTGGTGGTAACATCATGTTATGGGGATGTATACGACCAAATTATCCCCTTTCAGGTCAGTTTGACCAATAGAAATGCTCCAAAATCACCTTGATGTTAGAGATACAAGCTCTTTGCATGTCATTAATGATTTTTGACTAATTGTAACCTGTAATATTATGAAAATCACTTGAATTTGTATGAATCTTAAAAAATAATATGGCAGTTCGCAAATTCTGCTGTGTGCACTCCTACATACAGTATATTTACATTTACACTGAGGGCCTTTAGCAGACGCTCTTCTCCAGAGCGACGTACAGAAGAGCTTCACTGTTCACTCAGAAAAGACTATATCTAGTTTATAAAGACTAGGATCCAAAGAATCCCTCTAATCTTAGACTCAACTAAACACGAGCCAACATGAAGACCATAATACTCTACTCTTCACCCAAGTCCTCTCAGAAGAGGAGGGTCTTCAGTCTGGGTTTGAGGACAGTGAGCGTTGGACCTCTGCTGTTCGGACACCCTTGGTGCAGAGTCAGCTTTTTACCATTAACCATATATCTGTATTATTGGGGTCTGGCTGTGTTAGGGTTGTAATTACGTAATTATGTATGTAATTAAGTAATTATGGATATATTGAAGTATCGTGATATTCAGAACTGCAGTTACTGTCTCGATTTTCAAAACGCAGTATTGATTTTTAATAAATAGCTTAGATGTAAAGGTTGGTGGCAGACAGTGGTTCATTTTGTGTTGCGTTGAAACCCTGACCAGTAGATGGCAGTGCTGTACTGTATCTTCAGATCCCAGCGCTCTGATTGGATAAATAGTCTTTTCTTTTACTCATTTGATCCATATGTTTTTTATATGTTTTTATATTAAAAAAAACAGTATTGCAATATATGGCAATTTGCTGAATGGCAATATCGCAACCCCTGTATCGTGATACATACCATATCGGCAGGTTCTTGCCAACACACAGCCCTAACGTTAGTGTGAATGTGCTGGATGCATTCATCATAGAGAGAGAGAGAGAGATAGACAGATAGACAGAGAGAGAGAGAGAGAAAGAGAGAGAGAGAGACAGAGAGAGAGAGAGAGAGAGAGAGAGAGAGAGAGAGAGAGAGAGAGAGAGAGAGAGAGAGAATGCAGCCAGCTCAGGATGAGGAGAGCTAAAAAAGAGGAAAAGAGAAGTATGATCTTAAAATCCTATATCTTATATGTTTACATTCAGTGTCAGAAGGAAAAGCTAATCCATAGCTACACACACACACACACACACACACACACACACACACATATGCATGCCCACTTTTTCAAAGCCCCATTTTTCACTGCAGAACTCTCAATAACGGCAATAAAACCCCTGTGTGGGGTTCCAGCAGTTTTGCGGAATAAGTCCATTAAGTTCATGTAATTTAATAATGGACAAATTGTAATGAGTGAGAATTATAGCTCAATTAGGAGGTGAGAGAGAGAGAGCGTGCGAGGCAGTGTGTGATTGGTCTGGGTGCGGTGCGCTGTGCGGGCTCTCTAATGAGATTATGATGGAATTGATTTGCAGACGTGCCGAATTACACTGATATCACAGAAACCATTAGAGAAGCGAGGTGATGCCTAGGCAGTTGTCATTGCCTGCAGACATCAATATTATTATTTCTCTTACTTATCAGCATGTGTGTGTGTGTGTGTGTATAAATGTGTGTGTATACTTATTTAAATAATTAAATACACACATCAGTAGACGTTGTTATCTGGTTGAATGTTGGCCGTGACATTGTGTGATCAAGATTTTCATAATTTACATCAAATGCCAACATCAGTTTGACATAAATTAGTGACGACAGCTGATGTTGATATTTTGTATTTTGGTGTTAAGTAACCAAATCCAACATCTTCCAGACGTCTCACACCAACGTCATATTGATGTTAAATAACAACACTGAGATGTGAGCTGTGGTGACCAAAACCCAACATCTGCTGAGCTTTATAATGTTAGCCCCCAGACAACGTGAAAATCGAACTTGTTGGTTTTCAGCCAAAATTCAACATCTGTCTAACATTGGAGTCTGATGTCAGCCCAGTGTTTCTTTTTGAAAGATATATTTAAGACTTTCATTTCCAACCAAACTATAACGTCTGTACAATGGTAACTTTTGATGTCCGATGTCTTTCTGACATCCAGTCTAGACCAGAGTCTAGTCTAGTGCCTGCTGGATGGGGCAGTGCAGCCAGCAGCTCAAGCAAAAGATGACCACTAGCTTTTTGGACACGATGAAGAAAAAACTCACGATGGAATTGCTCTGAATTTTTTTAATAATGTTTTTTTTTGTTAAATGCACTTTTGGCTCTGAACTGACCTCTACTGGATGTATTGCGTAACATCCATGGCAACATAAAGGACACATAGACGTATGTGGGCAGCGGCAGTTACATTGTTTATACGTTATCATTATAATTTTTGGACGTAAAGGGAGCATAAGTGCGAACCATGCTTGCTTGGCTGTGGCAAGGAAGGAAAACTCGACAAATTGGGGCTGGAGTTCTGGAGAGCATTGAGTTGATGGGACCCAAAGCCAGTGATTATTGGACCATCAGGAGGAGCAGGGGTGATGGTGGGATGTGAATTCTCATCACGAAAAGAAGCTATGTAGTAACGGAGTTTGGAGTAAGGAGTTTGGGCGTGGTCCTTCTCCCAAACGTTTAGTTATTACAGTTACTGTTTCGGCTTGTTTTTGGTTTTTTTGGATGCGCTGTATGTTGTGGAAACACTGATAAACCAGTAGAGTTAAAGCTGATTGTTGCACCACGTTTGAAGCTGAATGCTCTGAATCGTAAAAACGAGGGGAGCTGCCAGCAATGGTAATCCCCCCATCCCCAACACCCCCCACCCCACCCCAGAGGGACTGTATTCTGTACTTTGTTTACTCTGCAAAAGGTCTAAACACTGATACTAAACCCCCAAAGCAGCTTGTTCAACCGGAGCTACCAGGATGTGCTTTGTGCCGGTGAAAGCTGAATGGCCCACTTGCTGACTGAATTTACAGAAGAGCTGCTGCTCCAGCACTTACCACTTAGTAAAACACACTACATTACATGGCTTATCAGAATGTAAGCAATGTGTGTGTGTGTATGTGCTTGTATGTGTGTGAGCATGTCCCTGCTTAATTAATATGTAAGCTGGCCTCAGCAGACGCTGTGTGCTGTGTAAAGGGATTGTGTTGTGGATCCTCTAATCCCTGTGTTAGCGCTCTCATAACAACAAGCCCGTACTAGATTAGCCTGATCAAACTGCTCTGACACAACACTGTGTACACACTCCGAGTTTGAGCACTGGAACATGTGTGTGTGTGTGTGTGTGTGGAAATTAAGATACTAACGATTTCCACTCCTTACAGTCATTATTTACCATATGGTTCATCAGTGTTGGTAAGGAACTGTTCCTCTATGTGTGTGTGTGTGTGTGTGTGTGTGTGTGTGTGTGTGTGTCATGTCTGTGTGTGTGTGTGTGGAGTTGAGAGAGAAGTTTAAGTCATGCTCACTCCTCAGACGTCCTAAATTATTCATCCTCCAGTCCTGCACTCTCCAAGGTGGCTCGGGCCAGTCGGCTTCACTCCTACCATTACATCCACAAGCCCCCTTTCTCTCTCTCTCTGCTGTGGGTGAATATCCCTCACTCTCTCTCTCTCTCTCTCTCTCTCAATGTCTGTCTTTGTCTATTTTGATTAAAATGGGACAGTGGGAAGGCTCACGGCGGGTGTGTTTTTTTTTTTTTGGATGCGCTGTATGTTGTGGAAATGCTGATGAGCCAGTAGAGTTAAAGCTGATTGTTGCACTACGTTTAAATATGAACGCTCTGAATCCTTCAAACGAGAGAAGCTGCCAGCCAAGGTACCAAGGTTTCTGAGATGCTACCACCCTTCTCCCACTGTCATCAGAACATTATGACCACCCCTGGTTTGTTTGGAAGAATCTCCCAGGACTCAAAAGGGTATGATCATAGGGTACCGGGCAAAGAGTGGTGGCATCTCGGCAATACTTTGTCTAAATGTGGTCATGCCCATCAAGCTATAGAGCGAGAGATGCTGAGAGATGGTGTATAGAAGTTGTGTGTGAACTATGTGGTGGTGTGGAGCTGAATCGGTTGTATAAGTGTGTGTGTGATCGGCGTTCCTGCAGATAACTCAGCTTTGTTTTGATCTGTTAACCTTAACAGAGGCCGCTCTCGTCACGCTGGTGGACGAGCAGTTCTGGCGTTCTGCTGCTGTGTTGTAGTTGTTCTCTGCCTCTTCTGCTGTCGTCCCTTATTTTGATTCATTTTTCATATCTTCTTTGAGAGTGTGTTCTGTGTTCTGCCCCCTCCCCTCTCTCTCTCTCTTTCTCTCTCTCTCTCTCTCTCACTCTCATTAGATCTGAGCCGTCCGTTGCATGTGCGTGCGTTTCAGTGCTGAAATATTGAACAGGCGTTTCAGCGGTTTGGATTTGGTTCTGAGGGGAAACAGGCATACAGATGTAGTGTAGGGTAGTGGAATCACGGCGCGAAAGAAACCCAGTGAAGAATCTGCCTCTCTGAGCTTTTATAACTGTAGGCAGGAAATCACAGCACAGCTGGAACAGCCTCCTACATCATGTGGAGATCATTTCTTCACCCATGTGCCTTTAAGTTCCTCATTTGCATAGAAAACTCATTTTCTCGCATACATACATATACACATCCACACACTGCATTACTGATGTTCATATGAAACCATACCCTAGTCGTATATAGTCATCAAAAGATAAGGAAGAATTGCTGATTCTAGATAACGTGTTTTGTGTATTTTATATCATCCTATCCCATTTCATTATGTCCAAACCCACAGCTTGTAGTCTCCATAGAAAAGCAATGAGTTGAAGAGTTGGAGTGGCAGAAGTAATGGCTGAATGCAATCAAATGCAATTGAATACAATCAAATCCTCTTCAGAACAGTGTTGCAGCATTCTGGGTAAAACCTTTGCAGAAAAAAAGGAGAGTTACTTCAGCAAAATGGGGGGGGGGGGCGTCCACAAACTTATGGCCATCTAGTGTGAAGATAATGCAATAGACGATACAAAGGGGTGCAGTTTGGCTTTGTTCACACTGCATGGGTTCAATCAGATTTGTTTCCTAAATCAGTATCACATGACTTAATCGGATTTGTATACTGACCGTGTTCACGTTTGCTCTAATAATTCAGATCTGTTTCCTAAATCAGTTCTTAAATCAGTTTCGCATGACCTAACTGATTTGTATTCTGTGTTCACGTTTGCCCAAATAATCCAGATTTGTTACCTGAATCAGTTTTTTATGCGACCTAAACTGATTTGTATAATAAGACTGTGTTCACATTTGCCCAAATAATCCAGATTTGTTTCCTAAATCACTTCTATGTGGCCTAGTATTATACTAAAACTATGTTCACATTTGCTCAAGTAATTCAGATCTGTTTCCTGAATCAGTTTTTAAGTCAGTTTCACATGACCTAACTGATTTGTTTTCTGTGTTCACATTTGCTCAAATAATCCAGATTTGTTTCCTAAATCAGTTCCATGTGACCTAAACTGATTTGTATACTGACTGTGTAAGATTTGGATTTGATCCTCGTGTCTGAACACAGAGTGTAGCCCTTCTCTAGACCTTCATCAGTGCTTGGTTTCCGGATGTTTTTGGATAGTGAACCCCACTCTCAACCTTGTTGAGACTCTGAGACCTCGTACCAGTGCCACACACGCTGCCATGAACACTAGCAAGTGACCAGAGTCACTACTGCACTGAGAACGGGCCACCACCCCAATAATATTTGGACAACGGTGTTTAAAAACAGTGGTCAAAAACTGATGAATGAACCAGTGATGAATGATGTAGAAGGGGGCTGATAAACTGTGCACCAACAGATGGGCCATAGTCTATATTTATACACTTATATAGTGACCTGAAAGGTAGAAGGAGTTCAGCACGTGGTCAGTGAGTGGACGAACTGGGTCATGGACAGCAGTGAGTGCGTATAATCACATTTCTGCTTTACATGTTTAATCATTATTAATGTTAATACTGAATTGCCTGTTGGCTTGTGCTTGCAGTGGCTTTGGGAATAGTGCATATAAAGCAGTCATGCTAATAAGCCCACTGAAGTCAACACAGACAGAGAGAGAGAGAGCGAGAGAGAGAGAGAGAATATAGAGTTACTGTCCATTTGAAGTAATGCTGGCTGCCGGCTGACTGAAAGAGGATCTATTGGGCCTAGCCTGCGCCAAATGGGACGCAATGCAATCGTATGAGTCACCGGCCCAATCAATGCCATCGACTTTGCCAGCGGCTGCTCCTCGTGTGCCGTGGGTTCGGCTTCAGAGAGAGGCTTTCACCAGTGGTGTAGTCGAGTCTCAAGTAGGGGGTATACTGTGACTATCTGATTTAATCAAATCTAATATTTTAACTGTAGTTTGACTCGGCCGTTAAACGCCTTTTAGAGGTTTTTCTATTGATATTTATTACAGGGCAAATTTACACAGACCTACAAGGCTAGTTAAAAGTATTTTTGCTAATGTTAAATAAATACTTTTACTCAGATATCTGTTGATATTTAGTGTGATGTATAGAGTCCTGCAGAAATTGGCTCTAGAGTGCTGGAGCTCCAGCCAATACCTCTGGCATAAGTTTAAGCAGCATTTTTCATCTTTAGCTAATCATCCATTATCAATACCTGGCCTTATGAATGCTCTCATGGCCAAATTTTTAAATGTGGAAATGTGTAAGGCCTTCGCAAAAGAGTAGAGGCTGTTATTGCTCCTGTTATTACCCGACTTTGGAGGAGCAGGTGTCTACAAACTTTTGGACATGCATAATATAATGTTAAACTTAGTGGTGTTGTGACATTACTACATTTTGGGAATGGAAACATGATTGAAACCGTTCTTCCTCCCATCTCCACCTTGTTCACCTGTCTATGATAAAGCCTTCTCCACCCAGCACCACCTCTAATAGTATTAAGTAGAGGGGGTCCAGTGGTCTAAGGCACCGCCACTCATGACCCGAGGATCGCTGGCTTGAATCCTGGGTATGCAGCCTGCCCAACGCCCAGAGGCCTGCCCTGTGGTGCGGCCTAAGCTTTCGGCCTTTGTTTTCCTTCCATTACTTTTACTTTTCTACTTGACGTCGTTCTGAAACCAGTACTTTTACACTTTTACTGGAGTAAAAAGCTTTAGTTGATACTTCAGCTTCTATAGAAGTCTTTTAAACCCTCGTATCTCCACTCACTTTTACCTTTGACAGCACTTAAAAATAGGCGGTGGCTGGTTGTGCGTATGTTGGAGGAGACATGTGTCAGTCCTCACCCTCCCAGTGACGGGAGCATTACATGTGATGGAGGCAGAAACACTCAATGCCAGTAGTTCCTTGTAAATGGTCATGTAGAAAATACATTATGCATTTTTGGAACTACGATTTTAACAAGTTTAATGGCTGGGTTGATGTTCCATTTGAATTGTTCCCAAATTGTATCCGTTTCTTCCTGCTCAGGGTGAGTCCAGAGCCTACTCCACATCATCGGATGCAGGGATTTGGTTTTGTCTTTTTCTCATTTTTTAATTTCTCTGATTGATTGTTCATAAAAACAGCTGTAGAACATACAATAGAGAAATCATTGAAAGAAAGGGAACTGGAACTTTCTCTGTGTCTATATCATCAGGTTTGTGGATAAAGAGGAAAAGGAGTGGGCGGGGTTTGATCTTGCTCCTTGTTGGTTTTCTTGGATTAAGTCCAATTAGATTATCAGAATTTGAAGGCAGACGTAACGGGCTTAGAGCGGTACTTCGTCTCTAATCGAGTTTTAAATGATCTGCAAAGTTTTCTAATCTCTTTTTTGTTCAGTGTGACACCAGCCGTAACACCACGTCCATCCACACTCTCAGACTGAAGATCTTTACATGACGCCATAGAACATCTTAAAAAAAAACATTCCCAGTCAGTGTGAGAAAGGAAGAACATTTTAGAACAGGGTGAATGAGGGGGAACTTTTCAGAATGTAGTTCAGAAACAAGATTCCCAAACAGTGTGAATGAGGCAGAATATTGTACAGTGTAAACGAGGAAGTGAACACCAAAACAGTGTAAAGTGATCAGTGTAAATAAAAGAGAACAGTCTTGAACAGTGTAAATGATGGAGAACAGTCTGGAA
>NC_132880.1:1811121-1818621 GCF_030463535.1 Salminus brasiliensis
GTACTGGATGGAGCATGTTTTCACTGCTCCACAGCTCGAAGCTGGGGGGCTTTATACCCCTCTAGCCTACACCTGGCGTTAGGCAGCATGGTGCCATTCTAATGTTGGACATGCAGTGTATATATAGTTATACATATAAGTACACACGTACAAAAATACCCATATACACACATACACATATACACACACATACATAAACATATACACACACACACACACACCATCCTGTGCCCACGTCTGAGCAGGGTAGGCACGGTGATGAGCAGGTGTGAGCACCGCATGCTCGCAAAAGAGTGAGGTCTTTGAGGGTTCCCCTGAGACCCATGCTATTGTTGGAGTGTGTATATGTGTTTCTGTGTGTGCATGTATGTGTGTGTGATTTCCATTGGCCGTAAAAAAGAAAAATGTGTGTGTGTGTGTGTAAGGCGATTCCCAATAGACAGTATTTGCTAAACCAGTTGAGTATTGAGTAATGGTGTGAGAGTATACTCACAATTACAATACTCATTACTTCAGTATTTAAAACAATCAATTATATCCAATCAACCAATTCATCAATTGCCTTTATCAGTCTGATTCATTGAATCATATGCACTCCCATTCAGTCCAAGTGAATCACCTGAAATTGTCCAGAAATGGCTTGAATTCTTGGACCTCCAGATGTTGCACTGGATCCAGATGTTTTCACTGAATGCTGGACTGTATCCAGACCTTACTGAAATGCAATGAACAGAGCTGCACTGGATACACATGTTTCTTAAAGAGTTAAGGGACCAAATCTTATCCAGATATTTGACAAAATGTTTGAAATGCTCTAAAACAATAGTACTGGATCCAGGTGTTTCATTACACCTTGCACACCCTATCTGGATGGTTCTAGATGTTTGCAAGACACGCCCACAGAGCTGCGCTGAATCCAGATGAGCAGATGATGCTGGATCCGGACATATCTGAACAGATCCAGATGTTTCTTAAGAAATAAAAATAATGGGTCCACATCTTATCCAGATGTTTCCGAAACATATCAAAAGAGTCTGAAACGCCACTCAATCTGGATGTTAATAAAAACACACCCACAGATCTGCACTGAATCCAGATGTTTCCATACACCTTACACACCTTATCCAGCTGGCTCTCAAATGCTCTCAAAGAACAGCACTGGAGCACACAGAGCCACACTGAATCCAGATGTTTCTAAAACACAGTGAACAGAGATGCACTTGATCCAGATGCTTCTTAAAAAGTGCAGATGCAGATGTTGCAGAAACAGTGAAATAGTGAAAGAGATACACTGACAGAGTTGCACTGGACCCAGATGTTGGTGAAGTGCCCTTATAGACCTGTGGTAGTTCCAGGTGTAATTCTAGGGGATTCCAGGTGAAATTTCTAAAGAGCTGCACTTGATCCAGATGTTTTCTAAATAGAGTATTTTAGTGTTTGAACTTGAACATGAACTTTCTGCTTTTTGTTCTTATGTAAAATTATGCGGGACATGAGGAAGCGTGGACGAGTGTTTCCGAGTGTTTCTGAATCCTAGCCCCTGAAATATGATGGTAGAATCATTAACTGGCTTGCAGATTAGCTGGTAAGTGTGCCGGCCTGCAGGGCAGAGGGTCAACACAGCCTGAGGGGTGCATGTGGAGATCGTTTGGACGGAGGCTGGACTCCATGTGTGTGAATTAGTGTTGATTAGTGCTGAGTTACAGACTGAGGCTCAGAGATGACCATATCGTCCGCTGTGTTTAATCTCAACAGCTCTGATTTAATCATCCAGCCTCGGACCGGTCTATTAATCAGATCCTCATATCGAGTTCTCAGTTACGCCGTTTTCGCTCTGTGGCTTGGACTGCGGTTCCTCCGAGCCTCGGCGCGAGAGCAGACTTCATCAATAACAGCAGATTTACATTTTGCCGATAATGATAATGACGAGGAGCTGGACTGAGCTGTCCACTCTGAAGACGGTTCTGGTCGTTCTGCACTATTGGAGGAGTGTGTGTGTGTGTGTGTGTTTGTCTGTTGGTTAGAGAAACCTAGAAGTGTCTGAGTGCAACTCAAAAGTATGCAATTGGAGGGTTTTGCAGGAGCTGTGTCAAGACCCCCACAGTGTGTGTGTGTGTGTGTGTGTGTGTGTTACTGTATACTCATTTTATTTTTGTAACCGTTGAACTCAGAACACACACACACACACACACACACACACACACACACACACACACACTGTGAAGGCTTTGACACATCTCCTACTAACCTACTGTCTCTCACGTGTGTCTTGTGCCCTCCCATGGAAACACACATCATTACATCTGTCAATCCTCTACCCTCTCACTCTCTCTGTCTCTCTCTCTCTCTTCTCTCTCTCTCTCTCCTCTCTCTCTCTGTCTCTCTCTCTCTCCTCTCTCTCTCTCTCTCTCTCTCTGTCTCTCTCTCTCTCTCTCTCTCTCTCTCTCTCTCTGTCTCACTCAAAGCCTTTCAGAGGCATCTAGATCCAGCATAACTCTTTGACTATGTTTCAAAAACATCTGGATAAGTTGTGGCCCTGTAACTTTTTAGAAACAGCTGGATCCAGTGCAGGTCTGTGAATGTGTTCTATAAATATCTAGATCCAGCTTGATTTGTTTTTAACAATTTTTAGAAACATCTGGATCCAGAATGACTCCTTCACTATGTTTCTATATGTCACTATATGGATAAGTTGAGTCCCCATAATTGAAAAAATAAACCCAACTAGATCCAGTGCAGCTCTGTCAGTGTGTTTCCGAAACATCTGGATAAGGTGTGGTCCCATAACGCTTTAAGAAACATCTGGATCCAGTGCAGCTCTGTTTAGTATGTTTTCTGGAACATCTGGATCCAGTGCAGCTCAGTTTAGTATGTTTCCTGGACAACTGGATCCAGTGCAGCTCTATTTAGTGTGTTTTCTGGAACATCTGGATCCAGTGCCTCTCTATTTAGTGTGTTTTCTGGAACATCTGGATCCAGTGCAGCTCTGTTTAGTGTGTTTTCTGGAACATCTGGATCCAGTGCCGCTCTATTTAGTGTGTTTTCTGGAACATCTGAATCCAGTGCAGCTCTGTTTAGTGTGTTTTCTGGAACATCTGGATCCAGTGCAGCTCTGTTTAGTATGTTTTGTGGAACATCTGGATCCAGTGCAGCTCTGTTTAGCATGTTTTCTGGAACATCTGGATCCAGTGTGTCTCCTAAAGATTTATAAAAATCTGGATACGTTCTGGCCCAAGAACTTTTAAAGAAACATCTGGATCCAATGTAGCTCTTAGAGCGTTTCAGGAACTCTCTCTCTCTCTCTTCTCTCTCTCTCTCTTTCTCTCCCTGTGTAAAATCTGAAGTGTTTGAGTAAGGACTGAAAGGAAGGTCTGTTTCTAAGTGGAGAGATCACTTCCCTGTCCAGAAGCTCTGCAGCCCTCAGGGAGGCTCCTGTAGAAGAGCCCTTTGCCCACACGCTCTGGAGGATCTGACACTGTGTGATATTCAGTTTAACCTGGCTGCTTCACCCTTCTGTCTCTCTGTAAGAACCCTGACATGGCTTTTCATGCATTCTCTGATCACTCCAGGTCGGTTGCCCTCTTTGAGATCCCAGGTCAAGGGTTTCTGCTGATCTTTGGTCATAAGTACTCAGAGGCCGTTGTGTTAAATGTGTTATGGATAATATTACAGTGGATCAGGAAGAGCTGGAGATCTTTCCGAGTGGCGTATGATGGGAAGAACATACAAGTGTGGTCAAAAGTTTACAGACACACAAGGTAGTATTGAGCTTTCCATGATTTCAGTAGAGTTGAAGTCAGGACTTGGGAAGGCCATTCTAAAAGCCTGATGTTAGCCTGCTTTGTCCAGCCCACACCCACCTCTGATGTGAGTTCGGGTCAATGTCCTGTTGGAAACCCAATTGTGTCCAAGTGTCAACCATCTAGCTGATGGGGAGGTTTGAGGCTATGCTGAAGAATTCGGAGGTAGTCCTCTGTCTTTATTTATTGCATCCACTTTGTCTGGCAAGTTACCAGTTCTACTGGCAGCAGAACAACCCCAGAGCATGATACTACCATCACCATGTTTAACAGTTGGTTACTCCTCAAAATATACCTCAATGATTATTCAGGGCAAAATTCAGGGCAAAATTCTCAGTCATCTGAAAAACATTCAACTGTAGTTCTGTATGGTGTCGGGAATGTAGTCTCTCTCTCTCTCTCTCTCTCTCTCTCTCTCTGTGTGTTTCTCTCTCTATTTCTCTCTCTCTCTCGCTCTCTGTGTGTGTGTGTGTGTGTGTGTGTGTGTGTGTGACATAGTAGCACGAAGCTGTGTCAGGTTATGTATTATGGCTGATTTGAGGCAGTGGGCGTCACCCACTTAATCAGATCAATACCCAAACCTGCGCCTGTGCTGGGGGTCTGTAGGGGTCCGCTGGGGTCTGCTGGGGTGTGTGAAATTAAATGGGGCTTGAAATTGATTTGAGGTTCTCTGTGGAAAAAAAAAAACACTGTGAAAATGCAGTGGAAAAGGTCTGGCAGTGTGTTCCAGTGTGAGAAACGCCGCAACACCAGCTTCTCAACACTGTGAACCATCCAGCCTGAATTAAACTCAGAATGTGATAGTGTAATGGAGAATTACTATTTGATGGTGATATGATGCTCAATCAATGGTAGCTGTTATTTTAAGAAAACAAAAACAAAAAGACCAAATGAACAAAATCAGTGTGATAACCCTTACTATTAATCAATCCCTGACCTTTTTTTTTTTAGTAGAAATGGATAGGTGTGTTTGTTGCTGATATTGTTTACTACTGGGGGAATATCAGGAGAAGCTGTTTACACTGGTTTGGTAGTGGGCTGCTGTCCATTGGTGCTGACTCCTTGTGGTGTTATAATATAGTCATATATAATTGGAAGAGCTCAGACTGGGAGGACTGGACATTAAACATGTACATTAGTAGAAATAATACTTTTGGTGTGTGTGTGTGTGTGTGTGTGTGTGTGTGTGTGTTTGTGTGTGTGACTGTGTGTGTAGAACACAATTGTGACACAAAAACATCATGATTCTTTTGTGTACACTTTTGTGTGGGTGCTGGTGGGTGCACACATCTAAACTTTCTTTCTGATATACACACACATACACACACACACACATACACACACATACACACACACACACATACACACAGACACATACACACACACACACACACACACATACACACACACATACACACACACATAAGATAAATAAGCAGCCACTGATGTTTTATGGGAATCTAATAAAACATTTTAATCACACATTGAGCCAATTGACATACACGCATGCACGCACACACACACACAAACACACACACACACACACACACACACACACACACACCACCAGTTATCACCAGTTATTATTGGATTCCCTTCTTCACATGTAGCTCTCTTTAATAAAGTCCTTTTTACTGTCCTCTGTACACACATTACTATTCTGCACAGATAATAACCTCTCATTATCTCTCTCTCTCTCGCTCTCGCTCTCTCTCTCTCTCTCTCTCTCTCTCTCTCTCTCTCTCTCTCTCTCGCTCTGTGTGTGTGTGTGTGTGTGTGTGTATGTGTGTGTGTGTACTGGTGAGACTAACATGATTTAACAGTGCAGCCACTGAGGGGGGAAATTACTGTGTAAAATGGAGCTTGTTACAGTTGAGTCTCACCATGTACTTACATTACATGGCTGAAAATCCAATTTCACTGTGTGTGTGTGTGTGTGTGTGTGTGTGTGTGTGTGTGTGTGTATCTCTGGGGCCAAAATGTCTCCATGAGAAAAAGGTTCCGACCTGACCTTTGGTTGGGTTAAAGGACTCAGAGCTTCACTGCAGACGCGTTAGTTATCAGTATTATAAGATTAAGATTTAAGATATTTACTCGTGCAACATATATGCAAATTAGTTGTGTTCTGATTGGCTACTTTGAATAGTAATTCAGCAAAAAAGCAATCTGTATCAAAAAAGCTCCTTACAGTGGGTGAGTGGGTGGGGCTAAAGCAACAAAGCTGAATAGGTGTAAATTTATGCAAATCTGTTGATTTTCTGACATAACAAATTTTTTTGGGGGGTGGTGTTTGTGTTGCTCAGTTAGACTGTAGACTGAGGAGTGAGGAGTGGAAATTTTAATGTGCAACAATTGTTTGACCATTAAAAGTTTTTATTATGCTAAACAATTTAAGAATGGAAAAGGTTTTAAAAAGTTTTAAATGTTTTTTAATATATATTTTTTATTTTATAATTTATTTAATATGTTATTTATATAATAAAGTTATAAGGAATGTACCAATCTGGAGTGTTATTTTAATGACAGCCAATCAGAACAAAGCTTATTTACATATATAAGGCACAAAAACAGGCAGTTTATTTGTAATTAATTAAAGGATAAAAGGAGGCTGGAACATGGTCGTGTAAAAGTGAATTATAGAGTGAAGTGTCAGTGACATGAATTTAAAAGTGTAATATTGTTAACAAATCACATCAAACTCTTTCATCTAAATAAATAAATAAATATCAATATCAAATATCAAATTATCATGGAAAAAAAACCTAAGGGACCATATCATATATTTTTCTGTATGAATGCAAACAAAAATTAAATTAAATATTTTAATTAAAATTGTCCACATAATCCATATATCCAAAACTCCATTTTAAAATCTGTCCCCTTTATTATGTGTTTGTGATGTCACACCTACAGCATCTACTTTTAGTGAAGCAGAAGACAACCAATCACTCTCCACACTGGTTTGTCAATAGGGTGCCGTCCAGGGTTCTGAACCATCGTGGTCTTATGATATAGTTATATATAATAGGATGGGATCAGATGGTAGTAGTGTAAGTAAGCTGTTTACACAGTTTTGTCAGCTGGGGTGCTGTCCGGGGGGCTGAATTGTCATTGTGTTAGTATAATAGTTAGTTCTATATGATGGGAAGAGATCAGACGGGGCGAAATCAGACTAGGTGGAGCAGTGTGAGAAGCAGTTCACACCGTTTAGTCAGTTGGGGTGCTGTCCATGGTGCTGAATCCTCATGGTCTTATAACATAGTTATATATAACAGGATGGGATCAGACGGGGCCGAAATCAGACTAGGTGGAGCAGTATGAGAAGCAGTTCACACCGTTTAGTCAGTTGGGGTGCTGTCCGGGGGGCTGAATTGTCATTGTGTTAGTATAATAGTTAGTTCTATATGATGGGAAGAGATCAGACGGGGCGAAATCAGACTAGGTGGAGCAGTCTGAGAAGCAGTTCACACCATTTAGTCAGTTGGGGTGCTGTCCGTGGTGCTGAATCATCATGGTCTTATAACATAGTTATATATAACAGGATGGGATCAGACGGGGCCGAAATCAGACTAGGTGGAGTAGTGTGAGTAAGCTGTAAGCTGTAAGTCAGGTGTGCTGTCCATGGTGCTGAACCCTCATTGTGTTAGTATAATAGTTATTTACAATGGGAAGTGCTAAGACGGTAAAATCAGTGAGGCAG
>NC_132880.1:1823621-1836121 GCF_030463535.1 Salminus brasiliensis
GAGTGTAGTAGAAGTCATGGGTGCTCAAAGTGGAGTACAGAATAGTAGTGTGTACTCTGAGTATTGTAAGATGAGTTGAGTACCATAGGGTAGTGCATAGAGCACTATTGAGTACCATAGTACTCAAGTAAAGGGCAGTTTGAATTAAGTGCACTAGAATAGTGTGCACTCCAAGTTATTTGGATTCCCTCAAAATCTCACAAGGCTGCAGTACACTGATTAGTTTAATGAAACAGTGAGATACTAATGGAGGGAACGCTCAGTACAGCATGACTGAGTTACAGACTGAGCTGAATCCAGCTGTTGGCCTGATGTGACGAGCTCCTTCTGGACCGCTGCGTCGATCGATGCCTGATTTAATGCTGGTTGTTCATGCATGATGGCATGGACCCGACGTTGTATGGATAGATCAATGTTAGAAATTGAGCTGAAAATGCGAAAAAAACAGTCGGTGTAAGTTTTCCTCTCCCGGGGGTCTTTTCGTTTGGAGGGTGGGCGATTATGAGTTTTCTGAAGCAATTATCAGTGCTGAAAATGAGGTTACCTGCCCACCGCTGTGGAACACGTCTCCTCGTCAGTCTCATCAGCCAAGGAGACTGAAGTCAGGCCACGTCCAGGGAACAATGGACAGATGGATGATTGGATGGGCTGATGAATGGGTGTTGGAGGCTTTTCTGCACTCTGCTCTGAGCTCAGCACTCGGCCCTGACCCCGCTCTGTAACTTTACGTGGTCTGACAGACACTCGGTGGCTGAGCTGCTCTCTGTGAGCTGTTCCTCCTAAACTCTTCCACTGTTCAATAATAACACCACTCACAGCTGATGGAGGAAGATCTAGGAGGGAGGAGATTTCACCAGCTGACTTGTTGTTGTTGGTGCAGCAGTGTCTCCTATTACATACAGAACCACGCTGGAGTTCAGTGAGCTCTTCAGAACCTCCCGTTCTTTCACTGATGTGTGTGAGAAAGGCAGACTGCAGGGCTAGAGGCTTGATTTGATTCACCTGTGGCAATGAGACTGAATGAGACACCTGAATTCAATGTGTAAGAGGTGTGTCCCAATACTTTTGTCAATTTATTGTAGACAGACAGCACTGCTAAGCATAGTGCATCCATTAGAAGGGGTGTCCAGAAACATTTGGACATCAAGGTGGGCTGGTGCTAAAAGCTACATGTGACGGTGCGGCCTGGCTCTCTGCGCTGTCTCGGAAAAGCGCATTACCTTTGCACATAAATTAAAAAGCAACATAAAAGGTCGTTATAAAGTCTCCCCTTTTGATGTCTGAGCAATAAATAATAGATATATTACGCTTTTTGCGAGATATGCTCTTTCAAGTTTGGAGAGAGGATAAGGGGCTGTAATATATGCAGTACATTACAGGAGCTTGTACTGCCTTTGGTGTACACACACACTCACACACACACACACACTCACACACACACACACACACACATGCCCTGCGTGCATACTTTATATTCGTGTTAATGACTTTAATGGCCTCTTCTGTTCCACTTTAATATGAATTAAAGAGTTAGAAAGCTGAGCTGGTTTTCCTGGGGTGCAGATCAAAACGTTCTGGGTCAGGAAAAACACGGCCCGAGTGTGTGTGTGTGTGTGTGTGTGTGTGTGTGTGTGGGCTTCAGAAAAAGAAGAAAGTTGTAAGCTGCGTAGGTGTGTGTAGTGTACAAGTGCGGTATGTAAGTGGGGTAGGTGTAAAATTTGCTCATGTGAGGCTGGATGCAATCAAATCTTCCTCACAGCAATGTTCCAACATCTAGTATAAAGCTTCATAGAGGAGAAGAAGCTGTTACTGCAGCAAAAGGGGGGGGGGGGGTCTTGGGGAATGTTAGCTCTTCTTGGTTTACCCAAGTTGGTCTCTCTCTCTCTGTCTCTCTCTCTGTCTCTCTCTCTCTCTCTCTCTCTCTCTCTCTCTCTCTCTCTCTCTCTCTCTCTCTCTCTCTCTGTCTCTCTCTCTCTCTCTCTGAGAGAACCTGATCAGTGTGGTTACTCCTCCGCTCGGTTCTCCCGGTGTTGTATTATAATTGCCTCACCATTGATTTATCACTCACCTTACACTCGTCTGAGCTGCTGCTGAAACACACTTCCTGTTCCAGCCGGTCCAGCCCATGTCCGCTGACCACCCGTTGCACTGTGTGTGTGTGTGTGTGTGTGAGAGCTGAGATGTATTTGGTCAGCAGTGAAAATGCACAGATGTGTCGATCTTTACTCGAATCAGTTAGAGTTAATTAGAATCAGTTTGTAATCAATATTATATTACAGAATAGAATTATCTTTCTTTATTAATAATTAAATAATAATAATAAAATTAATAATTAAAATGCTACTGTATCATCTTTAGTGTCTTTAGTCTTTAACAGTCAATAATTTCGAAATGCACTTAAAACTATTTCATTAAATTATGAGGTTTGGACTAAATGTATAAGAATTGGAATCATAGATTAGAAATCTGAGAAATCTCAATTAAGTTTTGAACCAAAATTGACATTTTGAACAAAAATAAAATTTTACCTGAAAATGAATTTTGAGCAAAAAATGAATTTATACTGGAATTATCTTTCTTTATTAATAATTAAATAATAATTAATAAAATTAATAATTAAAATGCTACTGTATCATCTTTAGTGTCTTTAGTCTTTAACAGTCAATAATTTCGAAATGCACTTAAAACTATTTCATTAAATTATGAGGTTTGGACTAAATGTATAAGAATTGGAATCATAGATTAGAAATCTGAGAAATCTCAATTAAGTTTTGAACCAAAATTGACATTTTGAACAAAAATAAAATTTTACCTGAAAATGAATTTTGAGCAAAAAATGAATTTATACTGGAATTAAAAGTTTAACAAAAAATTCATATTCCTGTGTTCAGTGTACATTTTAGAAATATTTTGAAATGTCATGAAATCACAGTTTGGAATTTTGTTATTTATAAAATGTATTGAAAATACAATCATATGATTGGAAATCTAAGTATATCCTGTTAAAAACGGGTTCTGAGTCAGAGTCTTTGAAAAGGTTCTGTAGGGAACCATCTACAAGTGGTTTTCCAATATTTGTATTTGTAGAACTAATCAGGCAGGCATCCAGATGGTTTTGGAGGTAATAGGTTTTCACAGAACTATCGCCTTCACTAAAGAACCTTTAAAAAAACTCCCGTTCATTTGATGGATTTTAGCCCTTGTGATGTGTGTGTGTGTGTTTGTGTGTGTGTGTGTGTGTGTGTGTGGGGGAGAGTTTTGTGAACAGAGCCTCTCCTCATTATCTCATTAACCTCATCTTCTTCTTTCATCTCTGATTGGCTCATCTGGTAGGTGATGGCCCGGCTGCCTGTGGTTCATTGGCTGTAATTTAGATTCTGAGAAAATGTAAATTAGCCTGAAGTTATTTTCAATTAGTCGAAAACAAAGTGTCGCTGTGTGTGTGTGTGTGTGTGTGTGTGTGTGTGTGTTTAAAAGAGAGAAAATACACTATTTGTCCAAATGTTTGTGGACACCTCTTCTAATGAATGCATTCAGCTACTCTAAGTTGCACCCATTTATGACACAGAAACATGAACTTGTTGGCTCCATGCTGCCTAATACCAGGTGTGGGCTAGAGGGGTATAAAGCCCCCCAGCATTGAGGAAGATGTGTATTCTCTGGAATAATTGATGGTGGATGGATGATGAAGTGAGGTGGTGCATTCTTGAACACTCTTGTTGCTGAATGCAATCAAATCCTCAAAGCCTTCTTCCCTGGACAGTAGAGACAGTTACTCCAACAAAAGCAGGAGAAACTATTTTTAATATCCTTGAATTTAGAAAACAAATGAATGATCAAGTGTCCCAATACTTTTGTCAAATATGAATACATACGTGAATAGGTCTTGAGCTCTGCAACAGAAGTGGGATCTTGACTGGAGTGTTTGAGGCTTTGGTTAAAATGGTAAGTTCATGTGGTTCTGTGTGTGTGCGTGTGTGTGTGTGTGTGTGTGTGTCTGAATGCCGCTGCCAAAACTTCTGTGCCGCCTCTTCAAGAAGTATGCCGGTCCCTCCTCTAATCTGGAGTCATTACATTAATTGGTCATTAAGGGGAAATGGGCCGAAACGAAAGTGGAGAAAGAGATGGAGAGAGAGAGGGAGAGAGGGAGAGGGAGAGGGAGAGAGAGAGAGAGAGGGAGAGAGAGGGAGAGAGAGAGGAAGAGAGAGAGAGGGAGAGGGAGAGAGAGAGGGAGAGAGAGAGGGAGAGAGAGGAGGGAGAGAGGAGGGAGAGAGTGCGCAGGAGTGTTTTCACCCCCTCTGCGAGGCCTTGCTCTGAGGCCGTCACACACAGCCTCTGCAGACAGGGCTTATTTATGGAGATTAATTTGTTGACTGGCTCTGCGAGTCTCTCTGGACAGTGTTGTCTCTCACTCTCTCTCTCGCTCTCTCTCGCTCTCGTTTCTCTTCTGCTTAAGAGCCTCGAACCACTGGACTGCTTCACTTCAAACCAAAACCCTGCCCACACAACACACACTCACACACACTCACACGAAACACCATCGCATATTCAGCACTTACAGCCAGATTGCCTATGAGTGGAGTTAAGCCACCTTGAAGCTGCTTAAAGGGTCACTGCCGTTATCAGTCTCTAGTGTGAAGGAACCATGTGTGTCCAGAACGTCTACCTGGACTTAACAGCCTGCAGAAAATAAAGGTGTGAACGAAGCCATAGAAGAACCATGTTTGGTTCCATGCAGAACAATGAGCCTCAATCACCAGCATCTTCTTAGGAATCTTCTTAAATGAGTTGGATCGTTCACAGTTCTGCTCTTATGATGGACGGACCCCATTGTTCTCCTAAACCGAACACATCCTAGATAAGAAAGCTCAGGCGAAGGACAGAATATTTGAATTTGGTAGAAAACCTTTACATCAATTTCTTTGAGAAACCAAGGTGGTTCTTCTATGGCATTGCTGGAAGAACCCTTTGTAGAGCCTTTGTTTTTGAGAGTGTAGAACTAGTGGTTAGTGGTTAGTGCTCTCCTCAAAGCATGTCTAGTGTTTGGCTGGGTTCATGCTTCGACCTCCTAGTGCTGGTGGCATCATGTGGTGGGATAGGAATTGGCAACAACGTAACTGGGAGGGTAAAGACTTAACACAGGCCTCCATTGATACATGCGAAGCCACCAGTGCAGCATCACCGGGCTGCCGACACACTTGTAGGAGGAAAGAGCTGGACCCTATGCTCTGATACATCAGCCAAACGGAGCGATGAGGGCAAAGAGCCCCATCTACCCACCCTGTCGTGCTCTCCCTGACTCTGGCTGCTGATGGCGGGAGGCAGGGTGATCTCGGGCCATAGTGTTTTTGAAGGGCTCTTTGAGGAATGCCAGATGTGTGTGAGTATGGCAGATAAAACCACTAGCTGCCAGTGAGCTATTACACCATGTGGGAGATTCCCAGGGTTCAATTCCCAGTCTGGGTGACCGTATACTGCGCTACACCAATAAGAGTCCCTGGCAAGATTCCTAACACTACATTGGCCCATCTGTGTAATACGAGTAACCTTGTAAGTCGCTCTGGAGAAGAGCGTCAGCTAAATGCCATGAATGTGATGGAAATGTAAGTATGAGGGACCTTTTAGAGGTCTCTGTAATCTTCACTTGCATTCATGGTTCTTTGAGGAAATCAAAGTGGATGGTGGATCTCTCAAAGAATCGTTTGAAGCATCTTCAACAGTAAATGGAAACACCCTTACCTATGAAAAGCCATGCATGTCGTGCCTACACTGAGTTAAATAATGGGTACATCAGTGGCTTATACCATACAATAATACACTACAGGCCCCATTCACTCCGAGTCAGAGTGTGCGCGTGTCCGGGTGTGCGCTTGTGCTTGCGTGCATAAATCCTCTGCATTCGGCTCCCGGCCCCACCCCTCTTCACCATGATCTAAACAATGCATGAAGCTTTCAGAAGCTCAAGCGCTGAACCACTTAGCGAATGAATATTTTACACTGTAATCAACTATGCAAGGCCCAGTCGTTTGACACCGGCCCCTTCTCCTTCTCCCTCTCCCTCCCTCTCCTTATCTCCTTCCCTCCCTCCCTCTCTCCCTCCCTTCCTCCCTCCCTCCCTCACGCTCTTTCTCTGTCTCATTTGTTGGTCAGAGCCTCGTTGCCGGGGTGGCGTGGGATGTGGTCTCTTTTTGAAAACTATAAAAAGGAAAAAAAGGAAAAGCTCGCTTGTGCTCCCCCCCCCCTTTAGTCCTGCCCCAGATCCACACCATCCCAGTTTCTTCTTCCTAACCCTAATCAGCGTCTGCCTCTGCAGAGCGTCCCCATTCCGCACTACCAGCACCAGAAAAAAAACAAAAAAACCTCCAGCATGCTTTATGTCAACACTGCCATCAGCGCACACCTGTTACCTTCTCTTAGGAACATCTGCTATCAAGCCAGCATCGAACCTAACCTGAAAAACTGGGTGCGAACGCTGGAGGGCTGAATCTACTCAGGCTTCTGGCTTGAGAGGCTCTCTCAGGGCCTGTTCACACCTGGCAGTCACAGCGCTGTAGCTGATCACGTTCGGATCGCGCTCGGATTTCACTCGTCAGGTGAGGCGGGTGTAAAGTAAGCACCCCCCCAGATGCATTGGGATCGGATTATGATCGGATCACCGGAGGCGTCCGGAGACGGATCTCGTCCACATTTAATACAATGTTAATGCGATGCGCTAACTGTTGGCTTGAGGCTTGTGCTTATTTCCTGGTAGATGAGAGCAGTCTTCCAGAGTTTGCTCCCTGTGGTTTAAATAGAGAACCCACTGTTCTTCTAAGCTGCTCACAGTCTTTTAGTGCAGGAGATCCTCAGGAACTTAGGCCGCGAAATGATAACCAATAACTCACGGATTGGTGAAGGATACGGAATTTCACTTGTAGACCCAAGAGCTGCCACGACTCTTTATACAGCATTAATCTCCAGACCACAGGCAGAGCAGACAGTTCTTCTGTTGGTGTTGATTTGCTTTGGAGCAACCACAATGTGGTGGGTGAGGCTATCCAGTGGCTGTGGAATTACAATGCAGGGCCGGTTTCCTGAGGGATGAGATTAGAATGGTGTGTTCTTACGGAGTGAACTTCCCTGCCTGTGCTAAGACCCCCCTTAGATGGTAAATGTATCCTGTCTTCTCCGGCTTTATTACACACCACTTCTAAAAAGTGTGTTTTGGATGCTTAACTGGTGTCCTTGCCTGGTTAATAGCTTCTGAGAACAAGTGAAACACCTTGTTGATGGTTTTAAATTGGACTTAAATGAGCTCTAGTAGTAGTAGTAATTGTATCTATAGTAGTAGTAATAGTATTAGGAGTAGAAGTAGTAGTAATTGCAGCACTACTAATAATAGTAGTAGTAATAACTGTAGTAATGATAATAATTGTAGTATTAATAGTGTTAGTGGTTAAATAGTAGTAGTAATTAATAGTAGTAGTAGTAATTGCTGTAGTAATACTAATAGTAGTAGTAGTATCCAGAGTAATAATGATAATTGTAGTATTAGGAGCAGTAGTAGTAGTAATTGCAGTACTAATAGTAATAGTAGTAGTAATAATAATTGTAGTATTAATAGTAGTAGTAGTAATTGTTGTAGTAACACTAATAGAAGTAATAGTAGTAGTAGTTGCAGTATCCATAGTAATAGTAGTAATATTATCAATAGTAATAAAGTGTCGTATTAAGCATAGTAGTAGTAGTAGTAATAATAATTGTGGTACTACTAATAATAGTAATAGTAGTAGTAATGTTAATAATTGTAGTATTAATAGAAGTAGTTGTAATTGCAGTAGTATTAGTATCCATAGTAACAGTAATAATATTATTAATAGTAAAGATATGTGTCCTCTGCATTTGACCCATCTCAGGTAGTGAACACACACACACACACACACACACACACACACACACACGTGTGAACTAAAGGCAGTGAGCACATACACACCCAGAGCGGTGGGCAGCCAACTCCAGGGGGAAGGGCTTTGCTCAAGGGCCCAACAGTGGCAGCTTGCCGAGCCTGGGTATCGAACCCGCAACCCTGTCATCAACAGCCTTGTTGCATATTAATAGTAGTAATATTTGTAGTAATAAAAGTAAGTAATACTAGTTGTACTAATTGTAGCAGTAGTAATAATAATAGTAATATTAGTAATAATAGTAGTATAAGTAATACTAGTGGTAATAATGTTAGGATTTATAATAGCACTAGTTTTATTATTATTTTTTTAAATTATTATTATTATTATTAGCATTATTATTATTATTATTACTTTGATTATTATTATTAATAATAATAATAATAATAATAGTTACAGTAGGTAACTACAGTAATTACAGAATGTGTAATAATAGTGAGTAATATTAGTAATAATAATAATAATCATCATCATCATCATCATAGTGTTATTGTGTTATTAAATAGTATTATCATTATTATTATTATTATTATTATTATTATTATTATAATAATAATAATAATAATAATAATAATAAACCATGCTGTCAGATCGCTCACTTTTCCAAAACATGATGGCTCAGCAACATCCGTGGCATTGTGGGTAATCCGCAAAAATCCCCTTGGGAGGTGTTCCCCAACCTCGCAGTGAGAAGGATCACCATAGCAGAGAAATGACAGCTACCACAGAGAGAGAGCCAAGTGTGTGTGTGTGTGTGTGTCTTTCCATTCCCTCCTCTCAAGTTGTGTGTGTGCACTGACTGAACTTGATTTAAATGTGAACCTCACTTTCACACAAATTCCACACCAACCAAAAGTATGTGGACACCTTCTCCTTCTTCAGAGGTTTACCTCAAAAATCAGGAATTCACAAAGAGTTTGTCTCCCACAAAGAGACTCGTTTGAGTAACATCAGGTTCTGATGTTGGATGATTAGTTCTGCACAATAGTGCATCCCAAAAGTCTTGGATGGAGCTCCATCAACTCTCCACACTGCTCCACATCCCAGTGCTCTCTCTCTCTCTCTCTCTCTCTCTCTCTCTTTCTCTCTCTCTCTGTGTGTGTGTATGTGTGTGTGTGTGTCAGTTTCTCTGTAAAATGGAGTGGTGATAGTAGTGGGTGGTGTTATCACAATCACACAGCTGTACTGTACAGAGAGAGAGAGAGAGATTTGCCCTCTCTCTCTCTCTCTCTCGCTCTCTCTCGCTCTCTCTCTCTCTCTCCTTCCCATTACTTCATTCCTGCAAAAATAGTTGAGATGGTCAATATGATAGCAGATCTAGGGCTCGAGCATGTGGTGTGTGTGTGTCTTTATATGTGTGTGTGTGTGTGTGTGTGGATCAATACAGAGATGGTCTGGTGTGGTGCTGATTGTAGAATGACTTCCTACCCTGCCCATCCCCCTCTCCCTTCTTTACAACCTGATTTTCAGTAGGTATGTGCTCGTGTGTGTGTGTGTGTGTGTGTGCTCGTATGTGTGTGTGTTTGTGTGTGTGTGTGTTTCGCTGACATCTGACATGCCACTTAATGGACTCTGCCATGTGAAACAAGTGCCCTCTGGTTAATTACTTAGCCAAGGCCTCGGCTTCTGTCTCCCTGTCTCCCTGTCTCTCTCTCTCTCTCTCTCTTTGTCTCTCTGTATGTAGAGTACAGCTCTCTCGCCCTCTCACTTTTTATCTTCTCATTTTCAGAGATTTTGGTCTTTCTATCTTTCTTTCTTTCGTCCCTTTACTCTCTCCCTTTTCTCACTCTCTCAGATCACTCATCAGATGCATTGTTGTTGTTGTTGTGTGTGTGTGTGTATGTGTTTGTGTGTGTATGTGTTTGTGTGTGTATGTACGCCGCTGCTTTGATCCCTCAGTGTTGGGGAGCTCTGTGGGCTCTGTGTGTTTCTGTAGCTCAGATGAAAGAGTTCCAGGTGCTGCTGCTGTGGGATCTGACTCAAACTCTCTGTCAACCATCAGGGTGTGTGTGTGTGTGTGCATGTGTGTTGCATGTGTGTGTGTGTGTTGCCCATGTGGGAGGGGGTGTTTCAGGATGTCGTTTAGCCTCAGTTACCTCAAACACACCAAGATTAGACACAGAGCTTTCTGGATGAGGATCAAAGCTTGTTATGCAGGGTTTGATTGTTAATGTCTGGAAAAAAAGAGAGAGCCCCTCCTCCACCTGACAGAGGAGCAGTACTGTGGGGTTGGGGGTCGAGGGGTAAGAGGAGAGGGGGAAAGGACGGAAGAATGGATGGATGGACTGGTTAATGGATGGATGGAAATGGGGGGATGAATGTACACATAATTACATTACTGGAAGGATTATTGGATTATTGGATGGATGAATGAATGGATGGATGGATGGATAAATGGGCTGATGGATGGATGGATGCATGGAAGGATGGATAGATGGGCTAATAGATGGATGTATGGAAGGATGGATGGGCTGATAGATGGATGGATGGAAGGATGGATGGGCTGATAGATGGATGGATGGATGGACTGAATGATGGATGGATAGACGGATGGATGGATGGGTTGATAGATGGATATTTGGAATGATGGATGGGTTGATAGATGGATATTGGAATGATGGATGGGCTGATAGATGGATGGATGGAATGATGGATGGATGGACTAGTAGATGGATGCATGGAAGGATGGATGGATGGAAGTTTGGATAGATGGGCTGATAGATGGATGCATGGAAGGAGGGATAGGCTGATGGATGGATGATGGAATGATGGATGGATGGATGGAAGGATGGTAAATGGGTTGATAGATGGGTGCATCGAAGGATAGATGGGTTGATGGATGGAATGATGGATGGATGGAAGGTGGAGAGATGGGCTGATAGCTGGATACGCTGAATAATGTATAGGCAGATGGATGGATGGATGGATGGATGGATGGATGGATGGATGGATGGACGAATGGATGGATAGACGAACGGATGGATGGATGGATGGATGGATGGATGGACGGACAGATAGGCTGATGGCTAGATAGATAGATGGATGGATGGAAGGTTGGAGGGATGGGCTGATAGATGCAGTTACAGTTACATTTATGGAAGTATTGTTGGCTGGAAAGTAAAAAAACAAGAGAAATAAAAATAAATAAAAGACTAAACTGGTGGATGGATGCTAGCGGATGTATGAATGGATTAATGGTTACAGTGAGTGGTGTTGTTAGATATGTGTGGTGGAGGCTGGGAAAGGAGGTCAAAAGTCAGTGTTTCCAGAGATTTGCATGAACAGCTAGAGAGACGGGAGAATGGAGGAACGGTCAGGAGTGAAAGGGTTAAGGAAGCAGCAGGGAGAGAGGGGTGAGAGAACAGTGTGGGTGGAGGGTAAAAAGGCTGAGTGGAGTTTTAGTCTCAGTGGAGAGAGAGTGATAAGAGACACCCTGCTGCCTCAGCTCTCTCAGCCTCAAGACTTTAGAGAGGGAGAGAGAGAGAGAGAGAGAGAGAGAGAGATAGAGAGAGAGTGCAAGAAACATAAGATACAGCAGCTGGAAGAGGAGATTGAGCTAACAAGAGCAAGAGAGAGACCGTATGTAAGACAATGTGTGTCTAGTCTCTGTCTCTGTAGAGAAGTACTGCCAATAGAATAGGACTCCCTAGAGTGGACTAGAAGGGTATAAAGACCCCCTGCATTAAGCTGAGGAGCAGTGGATGAACTGTGTTCTCTTGGATGTGCCTTGTGCCTTCACTTACTGGCCACTTTATTAGAAAACACCCACCTTATGCCTTCACTTATTGGCCACTTTATTAGAAACACCCACCTTGAGCTTTCACTCACTGGCCACTTTATTGTAAACCCCTGCCTTGTGCTTTCACTTACTGCCCACTTTATTAGAAACACACACCTTGAGCCTTCACTCACTGGCCACTTTATTGTAAACCCCTGCCTTGTGCTTCCACTCACTGGCCACTTTATTGGAAACACCTACATCTACCAACTTGACCATCTTGACCAGCTTAGACCTTCTAAAATCTGTTTGCAAAAAAAGAAAAAGCTAATCTTTTTAGCTTAATCCCACTACAGCAGTAATCTCGAGTAAGAGTGACTGTGATTTGATGATAGCAGTGAATTTAAGGGTCCCTATGTATGGATTTGGTAACACAGCATAAGCAATGACATAATGCATTCCTAAAGGATTTTATGAACACTGTATGTCAGCACCTGCATATGACACCTGCATTTATTTAGTGTTTATAGTTTATTAACATTACTGCACTTCTACGGCATTTCTGACTATAAATGTGTTAAAGAATCAGTGGAAATCCTAAAGCAGTGTTCTCGAGTGCTTGTCATTTGTTTCTCTTCGCTTTTGGTGCATTGCAACCATGCAGCAAAGGAGAAAAGCTGCCTTTTTGGCATCCTGTCATTTTCTCACCAATCAATATCAATAAGGAGTTCTGATTACGCTGGTGAAATGGAGATTGCATGCAGAAATGGAGAGGGCAGTGAAGGTTTCCAATCACTGGGTCTCGCTCTTTTGTTTCCTGGTGCAGTGCAGAATCACTT